>NW_026899169.1:0-77005 GCF_033153095.1 Gastrolobium bilobum | reverse complement strand
TATCCATGACGTATCAGCGTCTTCTGAATTTGAATAAGAAATCTGCTCCTGCATCGTCTTCTGATGTTGATTCTACTGCTCTAGTTTCCCGTACTGATTTTCGCGGGAATATTGGAGGTGGATGTGGACGTGGTCGTGGTAGAGGCCCAGAAGGTCGTGGCCCAGGAGGCCCAGGAGGTCCAGTCGGACGTGGTCAGCGACCTCGTTGTCATTACTGTCAGCAACTTGGTCATTATGAGGAACGCTGCTACACAAAGTATCCTCACATGCGACCTTCTTTTGCTGCTAATATAGCTCGATCGGATCTGCTTCAGAAACTGGTAATCATGTCTGCTTGTGTAATCATGTTGCTTGTGTTTCTCTTACTCAGGTGCTACTGATCACCTCTGTGGTAATAAGGAACTCTTTTCTTCCCTTACATATTCTAAAAATTTACCCTCTTTTACTCTTGCTGATGGAACTAAGGCCCCCGTTCATGGGATTGGACAAATCTGTCCAACCTCCTCATTGACCTTGACATTTGTCTATTACATTTCTCACATCCCTTATAATTTAATATCTGTTAGTAAATTGATCAATTCTCTTAATTGTATTGTCACATTCTCAAACCATTCTGTTTCTGTGCAGGACCCGGGTACGGGGAAGATGATTGGAGTGAACCGTGAGTCACGGGGTCTGTTCTACCTTGATGTGCCAAGTCCTTCAGTTGCTTGTTCTCTCACAGAATCTCCACAACTCATCCACAGTCGTCTTGGGCATCCTAGTCTTGCGAAATTGCAGAAGATGGTTCCTCTTTTATCCGGTCTTCAAACTTTAGATTGTCAGTCATGTCAGCAAGGAAAGCACATACGCTCCTCCTTTGCTAATCGAGTCAATAAGCGAGTTGATGCTCTTTTTTCAATTATTCATTCAGATGTTTGGGGTCTTAGTCGAAGTGTGTCTGTTTTAGGTTTTCGGTATTTTGTTACCTCTATTGATGATTTCTCCCGTTGTACTTGGATTTATTTAATGAAAAACCGTTCTGAGTTGTTTTCTATTTATCAAAAGTTTTCTGCTGAAATTCATACTCAATTTGGTGCTTCTATTCGTATTTTACGTAGTGATAATGCTAAGGAATATGTTTTTGTTGACTTTTCTCATTTCTTAGCCACACAGGGTACTTTACACCAAACCACTTGTCCTCACACTCCACAACAAAATGGAGTAGCTGAACGTAAGAATAGACATCTCATTGAGATTGCCAGGACTCTTCTTATTCACATGCATGTTCCTCTTCACTTCTGGGCTGATGCAGTCCTTGCTTCTTGCTTTCTCATCAACCGCATGCCTTCATCTGTGCTTAATAATGATATTCCTCATAACTTATTGTTTCCAGATGTTCCTCTCTTTCCTCTATCCCCACATGTTTTTGGTTGTACCTGTTTTGTTCATGATCTCACTCCTGGTAAGGATAACTTAACATCCAAAGCCTTTAAATGCATTTTTCTTGGTTATTCTCGTCTTCAAAAGCGTTATCACTGTTACTCTCCTGATCTCAAGCGTTACTTAGTTTCCGCTGATGTCACCTTTCTTGATCAACAACCCTTTAATTCTATCCCATCTCCATTGTCACAGGTTGATCATGTTCTTCCTGTTCCTTTTCTTGACTTGTCTTTGCCAGATGCAGGTTCTTCTACTCCAGATACGCAATCACCTATTGCTCCAGTACCTGAGAACCGTCCACTTCTCACTTATCAGCGTCGTAAGACAGTACCTCCAGTCGACTCGACCCCTGCTGACTCATTGCCCCCTGCAGTTTATTCTTCCCCTCTGGATCCTTCACCAGAGGCTCTTCCCATTGCTCAAAGAAAAGGTACACGTACTACTCGTAACCCTTATCTTCTTTATACCTTCTTGAGCTATGATCGCCTTTCTCCTCCTCATTTCACCTTTGTTTCTAGTCTTTCTTCTGTTTCTATTCCTAAGACCACAGGTGAAGCACTTTCCCATCCAGGATGGCGCCAAGCGATGCTTGATGAGATGACCGCACTTCATACCAATGGCACTTGGGACCTTGTTTCTGCTCCTCCAGAGAAGTCTATAGTTGGTTGTCGCTGGGTGTTTACTGTGAAAGTTGGACCTGATGGCCATGTTGATCGTCTCAAAGCACGCCTAGTTGCCAAGGGTTTTACTCAAATCTTTGGTCTTGATTATAGCGATACATTCTCTCCAGTCGCTAAGATGGCGTCCGTCCGCCTATTTCTTGCCCTTGTTGCTGTTCGTCACTGGCCACTCCTTCAACTTGACATCAAAAATGCCTTTCTTCATGGTGATTTACAAGAAGAAGTTTACATGGAGCAACCACCTGGTTTTGTTGCTCAGGGGGAGTCTGGGAAGGTATGTCGTCTTCGAAAATCCTTATATGGTCTCAAGCAGTCTCCTCGAGCATGGTTCAGTCGCTTCAGTTCTGCTGTACAGGCGTTTGGCCTAATTCGCAGTAAATTGACCATTCTGTATTCTATAGGATTACATCTCCTAACAAGTGCATCTATTTGTTAGTCTATGTTGATGACATCATCCTCACCGGAAGTGATCAAGACGGAATCCGTCAGTTAAAACAACATTTATTCAGTGCATTTCAAACAAAGGACCTTGGGAAGCTGCGTTACTTCTTGGGAATTGAGGTGGCGCAATCTAGACAGGGCATTTCTATCTGTCAAAGGAAGTATGCCTTGGATATCCTAGAAGAGACTGGTATGTTGGGATGTAAACCAGTTGATACACCCATGGATCCTAATGTTAAGTTATTGCCCAGACAGGGGGAGCCGTTATCTGATCCTGGACGTTATCGAAGGCTGATTGGGAAGCTCAATTATCTTACTGTGACTAGGCCAGATATTTCTTTCGCTGTCAGTACGGCTAGTCAGTTCCTTGATTCCCCTTGTGATTCACATTGGGATGCTGCTGTGAGGATCCTCCGATACATCAAAGGAGCACCAGGAAAAGGTTTGTTGTATTCGGATCAGGGAAATACAGAATTTTGTGGTTACTCAGATGCCGATTGGGCAGGATCACCCTCGGACAGACGCTCTACTTCTGGTTATTGTGTCTTCTTCGGAGGAAACTTAATCTCATGGAAAAGCAAGAAACAACCTGTTGTTTCCCGATCTAGTGCAAAAGCTGAGTATCGTGCAATGGCAAATACTACCTGTGAGTTGATCTGGTTAAAGCAGTTGATTCAGGAGCTTCATCTTTGTGAACAGAAACAACCCATGACACTCATCTGTGATAATCAAGCTGCGCTACATATATCTTCTAATCCTGTTTTTCATGAGAGGACCAAACATATAGAGATTGATTGTCACTTCATTCGGGAAAAGATTCAGTCAAGAGAAATCAAGACAGCTTTTGTCAACTCGTCTAATCAACTAGCAGGTGTTTTCACTAAAGATCTCAGAGGTCCTCGGGTTGAATACATTTGTAACAAGCTTGGTGCTCATAATATATACGCACCAGCTTGAGGGGGAGTGTTAGAATATTAGATATGATTGGATTCCGTCTTATCCGTAAATATTCTGATTGTATTAGGATTAGGTTTGGGCCTTTCACTTAAGCTCATTAGGGTCTCTATATATTGTAACTCTCTGACACAGATCAATACACAACATATTATTTTACATTCAATTGATACGAAATTAAATTTTACTAACTTCAATTTTATTTGTAGTTGGCTTTCCTCTCTTTCAAACGTAGATCACTTTTATAACCATTTTTGTTTCAAATATAAATTTTACAATTGCATTCCTTAACTTTGGTACTCATTTTTAGTGCTTGAGATTGTGTGTTGCTGACTTTTAGGAATTATCAAAATAAAATTGAAAAAAAATAAATAGTGCAAACAAATAGCAAAAGTAAATAGAAATAGAATATTACAGAAAGATAAGTGAAAAGATGAAATTTTGTAATAAGAATAAGTCAGGAAATTAGGTTATTAACTTATCTAAAATAGGTATAATCAAAACTAATCTTGATCGTAATTTTCAAATAAAACAATATCTTAGAAAATATGATGTATATAAGAATTGAATATGTAAAGCATCCCATGCATCGCACAGGTAGTTTACAAATGAGTTGAAAAGTAATGCTGGGGATTCTTAAACTATAGAAAATTGATGGGTAAAGGGGGAAGAAAAGAACTACACTACTTACAGTTGTAAATTTGGTTGGTTTACCCAAGAGGGGAGGCTCCCTGATAGATCGTTGTATGACAAGTCTCTGCAAGCATGTTAAGTCAAACCAAATGAAGGAAAATACATGAAGAATGAAAGTTTCAAATTGAAATTAGTGCAACATGATGAGCCTAAGTTGAATATTAACATGAGTTGACAAAGTCCAATATTTACATGTCCAAATAAATAGGCACTGAACCTGTCTGTAGAAATTAGTATGACCAACAGATTCAGGTAGAAGTATCAGATATTACACAGGGATAAGAAATTCCCTAAAAAATTAGGTTTGGGTACGAGTATGGCAAGATAGGTAGAACATTATTAAAAAATAATATTTATCATACATAAAAACGTCAAAAACAAATAAAACCATTATAAGACATAATACTAAAAAATAATGGTCAAACCATTCAAAGAATGAGGGGGGAAAAGTGGAGATAATTCATAAGAACATAAACTTAGATGTTATTAGCCCTTCTTTTTCAACTTAATATTTACTCATTGTAGGCACAATACTAGCATATATCCAATACTTATGATGTCCCATACATATTGGCAAAAGATTCAAAAATAAATAAAATTACAAGATGCAGACTAGAAGTTTCCAATGGTGTCGAAGGAGTATCCAACATAGATACATATCAGACACTAGTATAACAACCATTTTGAAGCACCCCAGCTTCCTTAATCCAATTAAGACAGATGGACACTGAATTAGCATAAAACAATTAGCAAATTGACAAATAGCAGCATAGAAAAACCCCCATCTGTGACTCTCAGTATAATCACACTGTTTTGGTTTAGCTTAATCTTTAAAATTGTAGGAAAGGGTTCCAATTTTAGGGCTTGTTTGTCTGTGCTTATTTTTTAGAAAAATTTCTTTTTTAATTAAAAAATATAAAAAAATATTTATTAGTTAAGTTTCTCTAAAGAAGTGAAAACTTCAATAAAAGCTATTTTAGTACTTTTCTCAAAAGCACTTTTCTTCAAAACTTATTCAGGTGCACCCTTAATCTCCCCCAAATTCAAATGCAGTTTTAATTTTGAAAATTATAAATAGAAATTATGTATATTTGGTCAAAATGCATGGAACCCCCTCTAACTACGGTTTATATGCAGACAACCCTTTGTGCTTTGAAACTCACCAGCAATACTCCTAGAACTCACCAAACCGTGCATATTGAACCCTTTCCCTTGAGGTGCATGTGTAGAAATCCCTTTTATAAGGGGTCAATATGCACGGTTTGGGGAGTTCAAGGAATCGTGTTGTTTGAGTTTCAAATCACAAGGAAGTTTTCTACGCATGATCCATAGTTCGAGGGGTTCCTTGCATTTTGCCCTAGTATTTTGAAAAAATGACAACCAGAACTGAATAAATACAAAAAAGTGAGACCATATAGATCAATACTCCATCTTTCTCCATAATGCAAATAGGTCAATCTTACTCACATTTTGAGAAGAGATGAACTTTTCTGAGTTGGGAGAGTGCCACTAAGTTTGTTATTTCCAAGAAACCTGGAATTGGATAAAAACAAAACATCCTTTAAACCATGTATGATAGCATATCAGCAAATCAATGTATAATTACTTGGGAATGCAATATTACAAGTTGGAGAGAGAACTCAAATTGAAAATTGAGCCCAGAATTTGTCCTGTAATGTTATTGAAGCTTAAATCCCTGCAAGAACCAGCATAAATATATAATTATCTGGCTTTGGGATAGAACACAACTATAAGACTAGATAATTGTTTTCTTTTTGCTGAAAAGAAAATATATATATAATTATCCTATCTGTATGACAAATAAGCTGAAAAGTTGAATCTTTCTACCACATAAAAATGAAAATATTGAAAGTGAAAAAGATAAAAAGAAGTTTAAATAGCAAGTTTACGCCAAGCCAGTAATGAGCATGTTGAGCTCTGTTTAGAAGTCACTCAGCTTATGAATATTTGATTAATTCATTTTGAACGCACTAGTACTAAAAACTTGAGATATCCCTTATATAACTAGCCAGTAATCAGGTTGGAGACATACTGTGGAATAGGAACGGAAAATTCTCTAATTTATTTCTTTCTGGCTAACAACTTCTAACTAATATGTTCATATGCATCTGAAGTGTAACACAAACAGGTGATACTCACAGCTGGGTCAAATTTTGAAATTCTCCAATGGTGGATGGAATTGAACCAGAAATGTTGTTATTCCTCAGTTCTCTGCATCAATTGTAACCAAATTCTTAGATTACACTCAGGGAAAAAAAAGACAAGAATTCTATGCACTTGGCAGACTGTGAGCCATGACCATTAGCAGAGTTGCAGCCTTACAAGATAGTCAAAGACTTCATATTCCTTACAAATGCGAGTGAGGAGCTCCCATTTGATAAACCACTTATTCTCCTACAGTTATATCACACAAGATATATTAGCTTTTATGAATCAACAGCAACCATTCAAGAAACTAGTGACGGGACTTACAACTCTGTCAAAGAAGACAAATTGGAAAATGATGAGGGTATTGGGCCTTTGAAAGAATTACCCTGGAACCTCCTATCAAGACATACAGCAATTCACAAAAACTGTCAGTACACAGTTCTGGAACTGAGTATGAAAGTAATCATAAAAGGAAAAATTTATATTTCACATCTTATATAATTGGTTTTGCCCAAAATTTATTCACCTGCTTAATTCAAATTAAGCAAGAAAGAAAAGTTGAGTGGTAACTTTGTCTTACAAGACTTGAAGCTGAGACCAATTCCCAATGAAGTCTGGTATACTGCCATTGAGTTCTGTATCTGAAGCCCATCTGAAATGAGCAGAAAAAACATTTTTTCTCGTAAAAGTTTTTTTAAGAAAAAAAAAATGATATATTTTCATATGAGGGACAAGAGAGTAGCAATATCTTACACTGTCGCCAAATTCTTAAGGTTTGAAAATGTGGAAGGAATTGGACCACTGATTCCCGAACTATCAAAGTAGCTGCAATGAAATATTCTTTTAAATTAATATCCTCTTGTAGTCACAAATATATGTATTCTCTGACATGTTGTACTTCTAGTTTGTTTCCAAAATATAAAGGATAGCCATAGTATCATGTCAAGTTCTATTGGAAGAATATTCAAGCAATTTACAGCTTCACTTTTACAAATGGAGGATGTCAAAATTTCGAACTTTATCTGAAAATACAAATATGTGTAGAAGGTAAGACTGCATAAGAATTTACAGTTGTTCTAATTTTATCAGCTTCCCAAGTTCAGGTGGGAGAGATCCTGAGAAGTTGTTTGACCCAAAACTCCTGCAAATATAACAAACATAATTACTGCCCAAAAACCTTAGTTCAAGTGACACCAAACAACACACTAAGACTGCTTTGTAACAGGAGGAAAGAGAAAAAGTTAAAAAACGTACAATGAAATTAACTCGGTAAGATTTCCCAATTCCTTTGGAAGCTCCCCTGATAAATCATTGATGCCAATGGTCCTAACAGAGTAACAAACTTAACATTAGAAATAATGTGTCGTAAAATTAAATACAAAGAATATGGCGAAGTTGAGTCAAATAGGCTTACAAGTATTGCATACGAGTTAGATTTCCAATGGCTGGAGGTAGAGAACCCGTAAAGCGATTCTGGCCAAGATTCCTGCTTGCAATTTAAGGAAACTTAGCATAGCAAAAAAAACAAAAAAAACTATTTTCATCTAAATCAACATGCAATTGAGGATCCACCATAAAAATTCATACGGGCGCATTAAATTAATTAATTTATTTACGCGGAAGTTTATACTTACCAGACTTACTATTCTTACTACCTCTTTGGTTATCATCAAGTTAATTCAAAATGAACATCAACTAACTTTTTTCTCTTTTTCACCAATTGATTTCAAATTGATCCAACTATAACCAAACAGGTGTAAACCTAAAATGGTGATAAATATAATCTTTTCCTTTATTTATTTATTTATTATTTTCAGGAATGAGTATTAGAAGATTAAAGTGGAAGAAAGCATACAAATTGGTGAGATAAGTTAGAGTCCATAGCTCTTCTGGAATTTCACTCACAACATCCAACGCATAAACCTTCCTGTGCCATTCAAAATAAAATAAAATAATAAAAAGTATTAAATTGCTTACAGCAAGCTTCCAAGTTCCAACATTGATTGGTAACACTGAAAATCATTCAGAAAAATTCACAAAATCATGAAACAAATCAAGTTGAGAGAGAGAGAGAGAGAGAGAGAGAGAGAGAGAGATACAGAGCTGTAATGTGGCAAGTATTTTTATTGTTATAGGAACAATCGCATTTGATGAATGGATTGTGAGCTGAGTCATCAATGGTTGTGGTGGAATCAATGGCAGCTCCACTGCATATTTCACCGCTTGCATTCCATTGAGTTGGGTCTGCCGATTCACCCCACTTGCTGAAGATTGCATTCAAAACTCTTGCTGCATTCACAAGTTCAAATTTTGAACGAATTACACATAAAAAATAAAATTAAAAAAAGTTTGAGTATTTCAGGGTAATTTCGTCTGTTGAATTAAAAAAAGAAGCAAGCACCCCACTTCACAGGTTTGTCTACTGTCTCTATTCAGTGTTTGTTTCAATTTTATTTTATTTTTATTTTTTAGAAAAATTATCTGTTTTTTTTTCAGAAGTTTTATTAATAAATTTTTACTTACTGAATATTCAGAGGTAAAATATTTAAACACCTACAATTGGGTACAAAATTTTCAAATAAATAGAATTACTTTTATTGGAGGTTTCAGTAAAAAAAAAAAAAAAGAGCCAAAAATCGTGTGCTATTATTCTTGCTTACTTATTTAGAAATTTTATATATTAAAAACTTACAAGTAAAAACATGTAGTTATTTACCAAAACAAACACATGTAGTTAAGGTCATGAGTTCAATTATACCGTGGGACATTTTTTTTTCACCTCCACTTCCTCAACTCCTTATTACTTCCTCAGCTCTTTATTAAGAATCTTCTAAATCTTCTAATAGGGGCTAGGGCCTAGTTTAAAAGCGTAAATAAATAAATCAGAAGGTGATTTGAACTTCGAATATTAATTAATGGGCATTATGTTGATAGGTATCTTTCTTTTTATTAAAAAAAAAAAAAAGCAGCAAGACATTCACATAATATTTTAATTTGGTTTTTGAATATATTTCATAAAATTTTAAATATTTGGTAAAATTTTAAATATTTATGATAAAATTATAGATTTAAATTTTTTTTTTAATTAACACTTTTTATTTCTAGCGGAATTCAAAAACAAAAAACTGTATAACATATAAATACTTCCTAATTTTGGATAAAATCCGTTTAAATGTTTTGTTTCTCTTGTAACATAACCGTATTAGTAAAATAAAAGATAAGCATTCTTATCAATAAGTGAAGGGAGAGATACATATCTAAAAATGTGACTTAGAAAATGTAGAAATAGTATATTATAGAAGGAAAAAAGATTAAGCAGAGAAAATATAAAGCCATTAACAATTAAGCTGATCAATCTTTTTTTTCTTTTTCTTCTTCTGAAATTTTCTTACCCTTTTTTGGTTCACTTAATTTGTAACTATTTTCATTGGAGGGTTTAGTATTTTACTCAATGATATATGAATTATGAAAAGAGAAAAAAAAAAAAAAACACCAGAAATGAGAAAGAAAGGAATTGTCTCCTTTTAATAGAGTTATCAATGATTCAATAATACATTTTGGAATAAGAAAGAAGAGACAAAGGACACTAGCTGGTTTTTGGTAGATAACCAATTAATTAATGCTAAAACTAAAAGTAAACGTATAAATATAAGAGATACCATCAATAATGAAAAATTGCAAATTGGCTTTTAGAATAATATTTTTTTTTTAGAGCAGGACAAATGAACATGCGGTGTACTGTACCAATAATAGTTTTTTTTTTTTTATGCTAGTTTATTAATTGAACAAAAGGTTTCAGAGAGAACGTGTATTTATAAAAGAAAAAATATTTTTACCTTTGCTATAAAAATATCTTCTCGCCGCATTTATATAAAAGTAAATAGATTTTATTAATTTTTTCTCACTCTTCTTCTCACAACGAGATCCATTCATTGGGAGTGTGAAAAAAAAAAAAAAATTCTACAGCAACAACCTTCGTAACATGGGTAATCTTCCCAGCCTTTTTAAAAGTTTGACTTGAATAAAGCATTCGATATTTCCCCAGAAAACCGAAACTGAGAAAATTCCCAAAAGTTAAGACCTTCTGTAATTTACAAATTAACAAGAAAACTAGTCTATTGATCACATCTATATATGAATGACACCCACACAGACAAAGATATAACAGAGTGATTATCAGTGAGAAACAGAGAAAGCAGAGTACCTTCAGATGGATATGTAGTGGCGTTTGCAGCTTGAGCTTGTGGAACATTCACGAAGCAGCTGAAGACACAAAAAGCAGCAACAAGTGCAAAAGCCAAAATATGTGATAAACAACGTCCCATCATGAACTTGATCAACCCTCACACAATAATCTTGCTATTTGATAAGCAATACCAAAGTTACGCCACAGTGGAAAATAGGCCTCGGAGAATTTTGCAGAGAGCAGAGGCAAAGATGGCGTCTCTGACCAAATTCACCATGGAATATATACGTGTGCTATGATGATTTTTAAACTGCTGTTTGACTATTTGGAGTCATTGAATGATATTTCTTGGTAGGTGTATTTAGTTCCCGGATAGATCCAGCCAGACTGTTTTTATATTATTTTATTTATTATTTGGAAAAAGTGTTTATACTTTCGAATTACACAATTTATATTCTTTTACTTTTATAAAGAGGTGGGATCCACACTTTTATTTTTTTTTAACTCTCTCGTCTTTTATCTATCTCTCTTAGAATGACACAACTTTATATCTTTTAAAATGATACACAGTTTACTTATTTAATGAATTTTGCAGACGTCTTTATGAACTCATTGATATTATTTTAAGAGCTAAGAGTTTGAACGGTTGAGATCCAGCACCTCTTGCAATTCGAGAGTTTTCTGATTGGGTGTTTGGTAGATAATAAATGTTTGGCAGATAATAAATGTGTAAAGAACTTTGGTATACACCACCTCAAAAGCTAGCTTAAAGGGTGAGAGTGCATCTTATAAACTTAAGGGTGAGAGTGCTCAAGACCTTATAAACTTCACATTTGTTGTTCATTCAACCAATGTGAGACTATATATCTCAACACGCCCCCTCACACGAGAGCCCATGGGACTAGAAGCGTGGATATTCCACTTTTTAAAGCAGGGGCGGTGAGGATCGAACTTGTGATCTTATATCACTCAAGCTCTGAGACCATGTAAAGAACCTTGAGATACACCACCTCAAAAGCTAGTTCAAAGGGTGGGAGTGCTCAAGACCTTATAAACTCCACATTTGTTACCCATACAACTAATGTGGAGCTATATATCTCAACATTTAAGATTCCAAAAATACCACTCATTTGATAGTATTTTTGGATGAAATTTTGAAAGAAAAATTGTACACAAAATAAAATATCGAAAAAATCAAATTCCTGAAAATAAAATTAGCAACTTTATATCAAACATTGATAAATAAGATTACCACTCTGGCTTTCTCAAGAATCTCAAAAACAAAATTCTTACCAAACACCCCCTTAATGAACTTCACATTACTGAGTTAAAAAGATTGAAAAAATATATATAAATTATTACTCAGGAACTAAATGATTTTAGGAATGCATCTTCTTACATATTATAAAAGAATCATAATCATATAAAAATAAATTAATAATAATCTATATATATATATATTTATTAAAATAAATAATTACAAAATCATCTAGTTAAAATTCACTCCCAGTAACTTTAGGGGGTGTTTGTTTCAGAATTTTGCTGAATAATCCTGGAGAAGTGTTGCCTGCATTCTGATTAATCCACGTTTGGTTCTCCAATTTTATGTTTTTTATCCAGCTTTTGTCGTTGCCTATCTAACTTGAATTAGACATGATTTGTTGGAAATTCACTGTTACATAATGCTTTTTGGATGGTGGTATTATTTGTAAAAACTGGATAAGTTGCAAAATTCACTCTTACGTGATTTGTTGGAAATTCACTATTACCATTTGGACAAGTATTGGTATAAAGGGCAATGTTTAATAAAAGGATAGTTTCGTAAATTCAGAATAGTTTCCCATCAATATTTTATATTCAACCAAACACACTCTTCACGAATTTCACTTAATTTTTCTGGTAAAATTTTACTCAACCAAACAATTTTTTTTACATTTTTCTACCAAACTCAGATTCCAACCATTTCCCTATCAATTACATTTTCTTATTATTTAAAAAAATTCTCCTGAACCAAACACCTACTAATAGAGACGTTGCAAGCATGTAAAATACACAGGGTAATGCGCCGTACGATCAAATATCCGACTTCTAAATGTAAGATTCCCTTGTCAAATTGACCAACTGGGCGATATATATAAAGTTAATTAAAGCCACCTTTTTTGTTGGCGAGATATTTTCACAGTGCAATTTGCAAATAATGCTATAGAAACCATAGATAAATTAATATTTGTCCTAGTCTTGCCCGCGTTAGGTCATTGGTGTAAACTTTATATTTATTTGATGAATGATGATAAATAATAGTACATTCAAATTCACGTGTGGACGCATGTTATAATATTCTTGTGCTGAAACTGACCGATTTCAATTTATGATTTTGAATTTATAATTTGAATATATACCGGCAACCATATCCGGAGTAAACATTTGGTGCTACCAATGCACCATGCATCCGTCCCAAAAAAGCAAAAAATTAGAATAGGAATGGAATAAAAATGAAAGTGTGAATTTAAATGAAAAAAAAAAACTTACTTTATTTTAAAAAAAAAGTACCCAAGTGGGTACATACATCCGAAGAAAATTCCCCATATCCGTATCTTACATTAGGGGTGTCAATATGGGTTGACACGACACGAATTTGACACGACACGAATTCGACATGACACGAATACATCAACACGAACACGACACGAATTTTCATTCGTGTCAAAATCTTCAACACTGACACGACACGAATTTTTTGCGGGTTGACACGACACGAATGACACGCAAAATAGGGGACAAAACGGTAATTGACAAAAAAAATTAAAAAAATAGATCGAAAATAAATAAAAAATTAAAAAATAATAAGAAAAAAATAAAAATAATAATAATTAAAAATAATACGGGTCGACACGAACACGAATTCATAAACACGAACACGACACGAATTTTTTGCGTGTCATTTTTTTCAACACGAACACGACACGAATTTTTTTACGGGTCAACCTGAACACGAATTTTCGTGTCGTGTCGCGGGTCAACCCGCGTGTCAAAACCCATATTGACACCCCTATCTTACATAAGCATGGGCAACTCTTTCATGTGTGTGGTCCCCATATTTTTAATCAATTTGATTCGTTTACATAATTATTACAAATTGGTTAACTGCATCACAAAAAAATTAAAAACGGATTAAAATATAAGAATTTAAAAAAAAAAAATACGATTTTTTAATATAAAATAAAGTTTAGGATGAGAAGAGACTCTATTCAGATCACTTACTAACAAGGAATTTTATATTTGAACTTAAATTATATTCAACTTAAAGATTAACTATATCAGACAATCCTGTTGATAAAAATAAAATATAAGATGTTTAGCAATATCCTAAAACGTTGAATTTATTAAATGTCGAAAAAAGCGACAACTTGCTTCTTCTTTTTCTACTTTTAATAGTCACAAGGTTAAATTAGTTTGTCTTTATTAAGCTTTTGAGTATCGTTAACCTTTGAAGCGTTTCCATTTAAATCCCCTTAAAACTGTAAAGGTATATTTATTAATTCACACTTTAATATTTTCATTTCAAACTTAAATCATTTTTTTTTTTTTTTTTTTTACTTTTCATATCCTCTGGCAATAAGAGTGTGCATGACAACCATTCTATTCCATGACATTGTTTTTAAGAAAAAAAATGTATTTGATAACATGTTCTATTTTTATTCCGAAAATGAGAATTGTGTTTGATAACACAACAAATAATATAATAAAAAAATAATTCCTATTAAGCATAATTTTTTTCGAATCATCACTTTCCTTTCCATATGATGTGGTGGTGGTGGTGGTGGCGATGATTGTGGCAGCGGCGACAATGGAGGCGTGGTGATGGTAATGGTGATGACATGGTGGTAGTGGTGACGACAGTGGCTGCGACGATGGTAGTGGTAATAATGGTGGTGACGGCGGCGACGGTGGTAGTGGTGGCGATGGCAGTGACTACGGTGATTGTGGTGGTAATGATGGTAGTGGTGGCCATGGTGGTAGTGGTGACGGTGGGGACGACATTGACTGCGATGATGGTGGTGATGGTAGGTGGCGATGTGGTGGCATAGTAGTGGCGGCGATGGTGGTGGTGATACTGTAAAGAAAGAATGGCTAAATAACAACACAAGAGAGGGGTGTAACACCCCGTGGGCACCCGGTGTATTAGACATATAAATGATAATAAAATTAATTTGCAAAGCTACTTATCCAATTATGAAGATTCATTAAATTAACCGTGTGAATTAACTTTTTCATTTTAACAATCCTTATGTAAAACTTATGTATTGCAATAAAGACATAACTGTAACACCTCGTATTTCTAAAACGTATAATTATATATGAAAATGTGTATTAAAGGGTAGGATTAGGGAAAATCCTGAATTTAGAACCAAAATACGTAAAAAAAGGGAAAATGGTAAGCTGCCAAACACGTAAACCTAGGAAAGAAAAATTGAGTAGAAGGTCTCAAATGAAAAAACTAACATTGGAAATGGATTCAGAACAAAAAATTGAGTAGTTAGGTAAGTTCCTGGAAAAATGATGAATAGTGTTTTTCTGGGTAAAAATATTGCGGTACAGTTGCACCGTTAAGCGTGTCGAATGAATTTTGAGCTCTAAGTTTAGAAGTAAGTTATAAATGGTACATAGGACTAGGAAATATGATTTCTGGTGAAAATTGATGGAAATTAGGGTTTTTGGGGAAGCGTGCCCACAGCGCGCATAACAGCTTAAAATTGTGATTTCTCCGAACGACTGAAAAACTCCGGATTCATCTAGTCAAGGACAATGGTTAATGTTAAAAGTTGGAGTTTCTAAATAGTTTAGGAATTTATGGACGTTTAGTGGAATAAGAAGGAGATTTGAATTAGTTTGAATAGTGTGAGGTGGCGGTGGGACCCACCCCACTTAAGTTATATCATGACACCTTGACCAAGACCACTATTCTTCATCTCGTTCCCTCTCCTCTCTCTTAAACCCCCCTTCCATGTGAAAGTTCTTGGTTGAAATTTCTTTCCCACCAAACTACATCAAATCTCACTCAAAATCAACAATATTCTATATCAAACCTTAAGTAAAGGACATTCTAAACACAATCATGGTAGTTTTGAGCCTTGAAACCCACTAATTTTAGAGAAAAAACCCATTCAAATCCACGGCCAAGTGAGGAGATTTGGTGTTCTTGGGTTGTTTGATCAAAAGTCATTGCTTGGATATCACTTGGATGAGTCCTAGGCCTTGCTTGTGGGTAAGTTTCAACATATTTCATTGGTTGATTCATTGGATTTGAATTTTGTGACCTAGAGCTTGCATGCTTGGATTGATATGGTTAGAGAGCTCAAATTGAAAATGTGTATTAGATAAAAGTGGCTTAGAATGATATTTTATAGTGATTAAACTCATAAAATTTATTGGTGAAAATGTTGAATAACTTAGGAAAATTGAGTGGAAATTCAAGACTTTGTGAAATTGTCATGTTGTAGGATTGTGTAATTGAGTTGTGGAGTATTTGTATGAGTTAATTATAGGATTGTATGATGTGTGGAAGGGTTGAAATGAATCAAAAGTCCCTAGGTATCCAAGCATGTGGAATTCAACCATTTGAGGGGTTATAAGGTTGGATGATGTAAAAATTGTGTAATTGATGTTGTGTGATTGTGAATTGTGTTTAAATAGGTGGTATGTTGGTGTGATGTAGTTGAATTGGAAGGAAAACTATTGGTTGTGTGTGAGTGTGTGTATTCGGCCATAATGGCATAAATTAGGGGAAATGATGCTATGATGGTATTAGATGGAATTAAGGGCTTGGATTGGTGTTGTGGTAAGCTTAGGAAGCTAGTGGGAACTTGAAATAAAATTAAGAACATGGTTTGGTAATTTTAGGCCACTTGGCCAAATTGTGATGTGTGTGGGTGGGCTTGTGGTGCTTGTAATTTTGGTTGGTTGCACCTTGTGTTGATGATCCTTGTGTGATCATTGTAGGTTGCCTCCCACGGACGTAAACTTGGAGATTGAGCTTGGTGGGTTGCCAAAGGATTGTGGTAAGTGATTGTGTAAAGATGCATGAGTGCTTGAATGATCATGTGTATGCTTTTATTTGGTTATAATTGAAATGAGAATGCCCTATGTGTAGACATTTCTTGTTGGACCAAGCTCGGTGACATATTGCATTAGAGATACCAAGAGAAAGAGTTTCCATAAGGTAATCCCTTGGTACTGGGGTTAGTCCCCGACTGTGCTCCATCATGCCCCTTGAGGGTAGTGGTTAGAGGTGTATATTGATAGTATATTATAACATGCTCATGCATATATGTATGTATAATGGGTACATAGGATGTACTGTGTCTCTGGCCAGTTAACTGTTTTCTTCGGGCGTTACGGACTTCCACTGGATAGGTCTCCGTGAGGGAGTTCCAATTGACCTAGGGTCATGGGGTGTCATCCGTTGAGGAGCACTCTAGGAAAGTCTCGGGTGTATATGGATGGAGGGTGCCTTGGTTGATATTCTGGGAACACTTCCTTGGATGAGAACCTGTAGGCTATATGCTGAGGCCAATTTGCGTGGCTTTGGTATCGACCATTCCAGCTTCATCGTATTTTTACTTCCTACACATCCCTACTTCACTAAATCCTTTGCTTTATCCCTTTTTGGTTGTTGTAATATAATATTGATTTACATCTGAGTGAGCCATTGGGCGAAGTAATCTCCAGAATCTCTGGGTTACTGAGATATATTCGTATATCTCACCCTGTTTTGGTGACTTTATTTCAGGTAATAGCAGTGGGGCAGAAGCCGTGGGCAAGAGGCCCGTAGGATGAGCATGTGGATATGGACTTTGTTTTGCATTTTGAGGCCATGTTGGCATAGGCTAGACTTAGGGCATGAACATTGTATATGGAGTTAAGTTTATGCATATTATCATATTTGTTCATGCCATCTTTTTGCCTAAGTCTAGTTGTACATTTGTTATGCTTTATTTTGAGGTTATTTCATTATGTTTTAATTGAAGGATTGTTGTATTATGTTGTAATTGGAAGCTTGTAATTGTAATATTGAACCTTGTGTAAAATTGAAGCATGCTATATCATGAAAGGGCAATATGCCTATTTTAGGTTATGGATATGTGTATGTTTAAAGAATGCATGCAATTGGATCAAAGTGATTGAAATTGTTTAAGTTTTAAAATGTAAGAAATGAAATGTAAAGTGGACAAATTGATATAAATTGTTGTGAGTTGTAAGAGCACCAAGGCATTGCTGGTCCTTGAGTGCCACCCTTGAATATTAGGTACCAATTGATGGTAGTTAATACACTTTTGATAAGGTTGAATAAACAAAGGAGATGCCATCAAATTTTCTAGAAAATGACAGATTTTGGGTTAACTTTGGGAGAGCATATCTCCCTCCACAGAAGTATAATAGGAATGTGCCATACATCATTTTGAAGGTTGAGATGTCAAATACATTGTGTCAAAATTTGGTAGCTATTGGAGTTGTACGCAGACCTGTAGAGTTGTTTGAGTAGAAAATGTTCCGAAGTTTCCTGCACATGGGGCTGTCGGGTGCTGTTTTTAGGAAATTTATTCCCACCTAAATTCTTGATAAAATTAGGCCTATAATATTTTAAATTTAAGCTTGAGGTTTCTAGTTTACTGTATAAATATTTTAGAGCAATTGGTGAAGTATTTTGTCCAGAATCGTGGAAAGAGTAGAGGATGTTTGGAGCCCTGTTTGAGGTTGGCTGGCAGTTTTGCTTATCCAACTTCAAACAGTGATAACCGGAGCAAACGAGAACTTTATGAAGCATATGATAGCTTGTTGGAAAGATAATTAAGTCTAGAATAACATACTAAAAGATGAGAGGTTCGTAGCATGCGGATCTCTCGCAATATCCATATTACTGAACCATGTTCAGTTATATAAAAATCGTAAAATTGAGATTTACGCTAAGTGGGTTTATGGGAACCCCTTAGTGACTTGAGAGAAATATTATATGATAGTTAAGCATTTGTTTTAATTATTCCGCGTTTTGTTTCAGTTATAATCACAGCTTTTACTCATTACGTTTATTATTGTTTTAAATGCTCGCGTAATGAAAAAGAAAAAGTTTACTCGCATTTTTATAAATGAATTGTTGTGATTGTAACTGAGCTTAATATCATAATTAATGTTAACAATACCAGTGTATAATGGGCTGTTACAATAACTGCATATATGAAAATGTATACATGTCCTTTTACATAATCATAAATAAATATCAGTTCATGATTCCACCTCAAGTGGTCATGACACCAATCTTGGTAAATATCATATGCAACACTAGTCTCAACATAAACATCAACTTATTTAAAGTGGCATGGACAACCTCCACGCTCACACGAAATACACATACTAATTATGATAATAACATAAAAATAATAATCAGGTCTCAATGATCATAAACATAATCAGATAAAAGTCCATGCATGCCAACAAGTAATATCTACTTCGGCCTCTTGCCCTTAGACGCATCCGTCTCATGGATATCTGTACCTGAAAAATGTTCCCCATAAAGGTGAGATTTGGACAAATCTCAGTAAGACAAAGGGTTCTCAAGGATTCCTGCGCCCCAAGCTCACTTACATGTATAATAAGTTCAACAGAATACTAAAATGCATAATGCTGGATATATATATATATATATATATATATATATATATATATAGCATGTGAGCTACTGCCAGAGACAAGTATGATTTACACACGTCTACAACATACTAAAAACATAAGGGATTCTGACTTATGCCCTACACCCAGGGATGCTGCTTGCACATATAGGTAACTAACACATCCATATATATATAACTAACACATCCACATATATATAAACACATTATGCCTCAAATCCTTTTCAAATGTCTCAAATATACAACAGTGCATAAAATCATTTATAAAAACATACCATGCACATAAACAACCTCCCATGGAGTTTGGTGGAACAAGCAACAGATCAATCCGAGGACCAGAAGCTTACCTGTATCAGTATAGTCCTCCAACACAAACTCAATATCAACAGGATCACCCTCAGTCACACAATCCGATAAGTACAATCTGTTTTATGTCAAACATACCATTAATAATCATATTTTACAATTTCATGACATTTGGACTATGTTTTCTTTTTCGTTTTATGACTGCATACTTCATCCAAAGCCCCTAAGCACAAACCGTATTTACCATTTTCAAAATTGCAATTGCAACTCTTTACCAAAAATCCTAAGATTTTATTATGTTAAACTAGATATCATAAGCTTTCCAACGACATATTATATATCCCATTTGGAGTTGTATAGTTCCGGTTATGTTTTTCACAAAGTGACTGCTACAACCAGAATTTCCAGCAACCAAGTCGCGACTTCAAACTAACACTGAGATCAAACCACTTACCCAATAGCTAAGAAATTTTACACGGTTGTATCCCTATTTGTTAGATTCACATAGGTCCAAACGACACTCAATTTGGAGCTCTGTACCCAAAGTGATTGTTGCAACCAGAATTTTCAGCAACCAAGACGCGACTTCAAACTAACATTGAGATCAAACCACTTATCCAATGGCTAAGAAATTTTACACAGTGTAGCCCTATTTTTTAGATTCACATAGGTCCAAACGACACTCATATTTTTTTTGTTTCTCATTCCCTTGACCATTTCATTTTTTTAATATCATATTATTACCTTAATATTAATGATACAAATGAATAAATAAATACATTTACATAAGTCACATCACTGAATTAAATTTTCATGACATCACAATAACTTAAAGCAAAAAATAATTGATGTTGCTTTGAACAAAAACAATTACAAGTCTCCAATGTATTTCAAATATGTCTCTTAATTAATCAACATCATATTAGGGGCAAGTGATTGTCTATAGCTAATTGGTTTGCAATATTTTTCTTAATAATGCCTATTTCGGTCACTTGATTTGAGGGGTCTTCATCATCTATAGTTGCAGATTTATAGGTTGATGTTGCAATGTTGTGATTCGCATAATATGCTACATTTTTGTCTATTATCTGATGATCCCTGATAAAGTTATGTACTGCACAACATGCAATCACAATTAGAGCTTGCTTCCGAAACGAAAATGAAGGCATTTTATGCAAAATCGGGAACCTATTCTTCAAAGCTAAGTTTTGAAGAATAGATGACATACTTTAAAGAAAGGTTAAGTTACACAAAATTTACTTTAACTTTATTTTATTGACTTTTGTTTGTTTTTAACCAATAACATTCAATGATTTGTAACACCATCCTTCTTCCTTCATGATGTGCACATCCTTAGTGACTAATATAACACCTCGTATTTCTAAATCATATAATTATATTTAAAATATGGATTAAGGGGTAGGATTAGTGAAAATCCTAAGTTCTGGGTCAAAATACATAAGAAGGGTAAAATAGTAAATTGCCAAACACGTAACCCCATGAAAGGAAATTTGAGTAGAAGGTCTCAAATGGAAAAAATAACCCTGGAAATGGATTCAGAACAAAAAATTAAGTGGTTGGGCAAGTTTTTGGAAAAATGATGAATAGTGTTTTTACCGGGTAAAAATACCACGATACAGTTGCACCGTAAAGCATGCCAAATGAATTTTGAGCTCTAGGTTTGGAAAAAAGTTATAAATGGTATATAGGACTAGGAATCATGATTTCTGGTGAAAATTGATTGAAATTATGGTTTTTGGAGAAGCGTGCCCATAGTTGCGCATAACAGCTTAAAACTGTTATTTCACTGAATGACCGAAAACCTCTGAATTCATCTGACCAATGACAATTAAAGGACATCAGTGAATGTTAAAAATTGAAGTTTCTAAATAGTCTACGAATTAATGGACGTTTAGTGATTTAAGCGGGAGATTTGAATTAATTTGAATCGCGTGAGGTGGCGGTGGAACCCACCCCACACCCCACTTAAGTGAGCTTAAGACACATAAGCACATTCACTATTCACCATCTTCTCCACACACTCTCTCTCTAAAACCCACGGCTTCATCAAGAAAGGGGGTTTGTGAGGCTTGTTCTTCATCATCCATCCATCAAAATCCATAAAGTTCCACACCAATCTTCAAGTAAATTGCACTCTAAACCCAACCATGGTACTCCCAACCCTTGAAACTCACTAGATTGAGAGAAAAAGAGGACCCATCTCCACGGTTTTGGTGAGGAGAGTTGATGTTCTTGGAGTTGATTGATCCTCCAATGCTTGGGTATTGTGTGGAGGAGTCTTAGGCTTTGATTGTGGGTAAGTTTTAACACATTTCATTGGTTGATTCATTGGATTTTATGAACCTAGGGTTAGTGTGCATGTATTGATATGGTTAGAGAGCTCAAATTGAAAATATGTATTAGATAAAAGTGCCTTAGAATGATTTTTTATAGTGATTGAACTCATAAAATTATTGGTGAAAATGTTGATAACATAGGCAAATTTTGATTGGTATGCATGACTTTGTGAAATGGATATGTTGTGGGATTGTGTAATTGAGTTGTAGAGTATTTGTATGAGTTAATTATAGGATTGTGTGATGTGTGAAAGTGTTGAAATGAATCAAAAATACCTAGGTGTACAAACATGAATAATTCGGCCATGTGAGGAGAAATAAGGATGGAAGATGTAAAATTCATGCAATTGGTATTGTGAGGCTTGGATCTAAGTTTAAATAGGATATGTGTTGGTGTGATGTAGTTGAATTGGAAAAAAAATCATTGGATGTGCGTGTGTGTGTGTGCATTTCGACCATAATGGCGTAAATTAAGGAAAATGATGTTAAATGGTAATGGAATGGAATTAAGGGATTAAATTGGTGTTGGGGTAAGCTTGGAAAGCTAGTGAAACCTTGAAATGAAAATAAGAACATGGTTTGGTATTTTTGGGCCATTTGGCCGAATCATGGTTTGTGTGTGTGTGTAGGGGGGCTTGTGGTGCTTTGTATTTTGATTGGTTGCACCATTGTGTTGATGATCCTTGTGTGATCATTGTAGGTTGCCTCCCACGGTCGTGAACTTGGAACGGTGAGTTTGGTGGATTGCCTTTGGTCCCTGACCAAAAGGATTATGGTAATTACTTATGGAAAATTCATAAATTCTTGTGTAACCAATTTGATGTGGTTATGTGGTTCTCATTGGTATGGGAATGACCTGTGTGTAGACATTTCTGGTTGGACCAGGCTCAATGGTATATTGATTTGGAGATACCTAGAGAGGGAGCTTCCATAAGGTAATCTTTTGGTACTGGGGTTAGTCCTCGTTTGTGCTCCACCATGCCCCTTAGGGGTAGTGGTTGGAGGTGTATGTGGATAATGTATTATAACATGCTCATGCATATATGTATGTATAGTGAGTACATAGGATGTACCGTATCTCTGGCCAGTAGACTGTTGCCTTCGGGCGTTACGGACTTCCACTGGATAGGTCTCCGTGAGGGAGTTCCAATTGACCTGGGGTCATGGTGTGTCATTCGTTGAGGAGCACTCTATGTGTAACACCCCGTATATATCTGGTTTGTTAACATGTCATCGTATTAAGCTGCGCTTAATTAAAATGTGGAATATCTTTTTCTTTTCAATTATGACGTCATTAATATTAACCAAGTTGCTTACTTAGTTCTCCTTCAAAACATTGCCTGTATGTAAATGCAAATAAACAACTATTAACTGAATAACCTTAATATATAAATAAGTGAGTATCTAAGTCACAGATCTACAACACGTAGTCCGGACAATATCCTGATACATTAAACAACTCAAGTCTAAAAATACCAAAGTCAACACAAAATGGCATGGACAATCTTCATGCTAACCAAATAAGGCAACATAGCCCACCAGAGAGTCTCAACTAAATAATCGTAAACATGACAGAAAACATAAACAACATCCAGCAATGATAACATCATAACAACATAAATCTAACTCAGCTCCGGCCTCCTGCTGCCAGGGGCATCAGCCCCCAAGTTACCTGAACCTGAAATAAGCGTCCCCAAACGTGGGGCGAGATCTCTGACAGAAATCTCAGTAAGACAAGGGGTCCTCAAGGATCTTCCACCCCAAGATCACTTACATGTGCAAAATAAGTTCTAAAACAATATTCAATATCAGTTCCAAAATCAGTGCAATGCAAGCAGATATCTCATGTCATGTGTGTCTTTATAATTCTACTGGCCAGAGAAGTGTAGGAATACGTCTATTATCCACACAGTACGCGCCCATGCCGTACTTACCCACAGGATCAGATCCCGTCTAGGTGAACACCACATACATATCATAAGCAGTTGCACTTAATAGCTCAATAGCATTCCAAATATCAAAGCATGAAAACACATCATGCATATAACTATCCCCCATGGGACATGGTGGAACCAACAATGGCTAAACCGAGGACACAAAAGCTTACCTCGCAAGCTAACTATCCAAGCCAAGAGTCCACACAGCTCAAGGCCCACAAACAGCCCAATCACAACCTGTTCATACCATAATTAACCATCAATAATCATAGCTCAGATTACATTAAGTGATTAAGTCTTTCTTGTTCATTTTAACTCATTACATGTTGTTTCTGCAGGAAGTATTTGAATACTCCACGAGTAGTATTCGGATACTCCAGCTCTTCAGAAAGTATTCGATTACTTTCATTTAAGTATTCGAATACTACACAGTATCCGAATACCACAATATCCGAATACCAAACCTCACTGTATTCGAATACTTCCCAGTATTCGAATACTTCTTCAAAGGTATCCGAATACTTTTCTTCCCAGAAAAGTATTCCATTACTCCAGCAAGAAGTATTCGACTACCAGTGAACAAGCATTCGAATACTACACGAAAAGTATTCGAATACTTCTTCACCAGAATGCAGAAATACGAACAGTGATATGCATAATCCCATTTTTAAGGGTCCAAATGCGATTGGGAGTCCAATGACTCCCTAAACAGATATTCATTATCATGTTAAGAACTCAGAAACACATTCCTTTACTTAAATTGTAACACCCCGTATATATCCGGTAATGTTATCATATCATCGTATTAAGCTGCGCTTAATTAAAAATGCGGAATATCTTTTTCTTTCAATTATGACGTCATTATCATTACCAACTTGCTTACTTAATCAATTAATAAAATATTGCATGTATGTAAATTGCAAAAGACAGCTAACTGAAATACCTTATTAATTAAAATAACATAAGTACGTCTCCAGTCACGGAACTACAACACGTAGACCGGACAACCTGATGGTTTATACAACACAAATAAACCTAAACAATACGGAAATCAAAGTGGCATGGACAAACCCCATGCTCACCAAATAAGGCACAAGCCCAACAACAGTCTCAACTCAATAATAATAAATGACAGAAAACATAAACAGCAATCCAGTTCACATTATGTCAGCATACAACATAATAACAAGGTAACAACATAATCTAACTCAGCTCCGGCCTCCTGCCGCCCGAGGTCTCAACCCTCGAGTTACCTGAACCTGAAATAAGCGTCCCCAAACGTGGGGTGAGATATCTAAACAAGAAATCTCAGTAAGACAAGTGGTCCTCAAGGATCTTCTACCCCAAGCTCACTTACATGTGCAATATAAGTTCCAAAAGCAGTTCATCAATATCAATTCTAAAATAGTGCAATGCAGCAGATAATCATGTCATGTGTGTCAATACTATTCTACTGGCCAAATAAATGCAGGATTTATATACATCTAATACCCACAAATAGTGCAAGACGCTACTTGCATCCACCCCAGATCACCGTCTTGTATGACGCTACATACTCAGGCTTACCGTCAAGATGGAACAACACATGCATATTATAAGCCATTACACATAAATCTCAACAGCATTTCAAATATCAAAGCATATAACACATCATGCATATAAACCATTCCCCCATGGGGCATGGTGGAACCACACAATGGCTAAACTGAAGACACGAAAGCTTACCTTGCAAGCCAACTATCATAGCCAAGAGTCCACACAAGCTCAAAGCCCAAACACAGCAGAAATCACAATCTGTTATGGACCAATTAACATATCAATATCATGCTCCACAAGCATACAACATTAAGACAACGCCTTTCCTTTACGTTTCATGTCTTTAGGCTTCAAACAAAGCCACAAGCCCTTAATCACTTAGATTATGACTTAGGTAATTAATACAGAAGTTCAACTTCATCAACATAGGGTCCACAAACCCATAACTCAGTTCTGTATGAACAATACCTTCACTGTTCACGAAAACCCAGAATATCCGGATATCTGTCGGGGGCATATCCGGATATCCATATCGGGATATCACAGAACTCCATATCGGGATATCACAGAACCACATATCCGGATATCTATGTCCAGATATCAATATCCGGATATTTCGTGACAGAATGCAGTTCTGCATTTTCGCGAAGATATCATCCAAAGGTTCAACTTTTACTATTATCATACGTCCAAGGGTCCATTTTTAGGCACATACAGGTTCATGTAAGTGTTGGTTACTTCATATTAACATATTACATGCCAAGACTCAAACTTTAACCCATTAAAACTCATGATCAAGTTGAGGTACATACCCAAGGCTCCAAAATAGAAGCAAAGGTTGCTCTTGGAGTTCACAATCAGCTCCAAAGATTCTGACTTTGAAGGTGCACAAAAATGGCACACAAGATGAGTTCTTTCTTCACAAAGGTTACTCCTTGGTACCATAAAACCAAGAACAAAGTTCACACCCTCTCCAAACTCAGAGTCAGCACCTCCCTTAACCACAAACTGACCCTCTAGCTCAGCAACAAGGTCATCAACACCCTCCCTAAACTCACTCACACTCACACCAAGAGTTTAGATGAAGAGAAATGAGAAGAAAGGTGCAAACTTGGAAGATTAGCAAGCAAAAATGGTCAAGAAAAGAGGGAGGCAGCAGCTGGACCCAAACTCTCACGTAGAGTGGCTGAAGAATCAGCCTAGGGTTGTGTGCAACCCTCTATATATAGCCACTTAAAACTTAACCACACAGTATTAACGTTAATTTCTACGCTTAGCATTTTAATCCCAAACTTAGGATTCTGAACCTATTCAATTTTACAAGGTTTATCATATTTTTATTATATTTTTCGCAGCACCTTTCCGGTACGCGCTTTTCCATAGCCAGTGGCAGTTCTGGCACCAGTTCTCATTATTTTAACTTGAAATTTGAAATCGCAGTCCTAAATATTATTCTAGTAATATATACTCACTTTTCATAATTTTTCGGGATACTTCGTCGGTACACATTTATACCGAGTAGCAGAACCGGTATATGCACTTTTCGTTAGAAAAGCGACTTTCAACACTATTACTCACTTACCATAATTATACAAGCTTTATTATAATTATTAGGGTCAATTATGGAATTATCTCATTAAACTTATAATTAACTAATTAATTTCCTTAATTAACGGTGTAGGTTCTTACATTCACCCCACCTTTTTAGGATTTTGTCCTCAAAATCAGAATATACCTGTCTCGAAAATCGGGATACTGCTGGAGAAGCTCGTCCTCTCGCTCCTAGGTACACTCCTCAGGAGTCCTTCCTGAACACAACACTTTGACCATCGGAATGATCTTGCTCCTCAACTGCTTCTCGCCACGATCGAGGATCTTGAGTGGTCCGACAGGAGTTTTCAAGTTCTCCTGAACCTCTACATCATCCGGTTGCACCACGTGCAAAGGATCCGCTACATACTTGCGAAGCTGAGACACGTGAAACACGTCGTGGATGTTGGCCAAGTTCGGAGGCAAGGCAAGCCGATAGGCAACAGGTCCTACTCTACCAAGGATCTGGTATGACCCAATAAACCGCGGGCTCAGCTTCCTCACTTCGAGTGCCCGTCCAACACCGGTGACAGGTGAAAGTCTCATAAACACGTGCTCACCCTCACTGAACTCCAGTGGACGATGCTTGACATCGTAGTAACTCTTCTGGCGATTCTGCGCCTGCTTCAGCTTTTTCCTGATCATCTGGATCTGCAGGGTGGTATCTTGGACAAAGTCCAAGCCAAACAACTCACTATCCCCAACCTCAGACCCGCAGGTAGGATTCCGACACCTCATACCATACAACGCCTCGTAGGGTGCCATGCCCAGGCTAGCATGGAAACTGTTGTTGTACGAAAACTCAACCAACGGAAGGTACCTATCCTATGCCGAGCCCTACTCCAACGTGCAAGCCCACAACATGTCCTCCAAGGTCTGGATGGTCCGCTCAGTCTGTCCATCAGTCTGAGGGTGATAGGCTGTACTAAGTCTCAACTGAGTCCCAAAAGCTCCCTGCAGCGCCTCCTAGAATCGTGATGTGAACTTCGGGTCCCTATCACTGATGATACTCTCGGGCACCCCGTGAAGCCTCACGATCTCGCGAACATACAGTTTGGCCAACTGCTTAGTAGTGAAGCTCACCTTCTCTGGAAGAAAATGGGCAGACTTCTGGTGTTTTATCTTTACCTTATGGGAAATCAAACACTTGAACACATACACAACTATGTCCTTCTTCATTCCTGGCCACCAGAAATTCCTCTTCAGGTCTTGATACATCTTTGTCGCACCAGGGTGGACAATAAACCGGCCTTTATGGGCCTCAGCCATATAACCTCTTCGGTCAAAGGACCTCGAGGAATCATGATCCGCTTCTGAAACAACAGAAGTTCATCCTCATTCCAGGACACACCGTCTTGGTTCTTCACGTAGTCTAGGCACTCTCTCTGCACTTGCGCCTCTTGGATCTTGTCCATAAGCTCATTCCTGACTCTCACAGTCTCCATCTCGAGAAGTGCACCCCCAAACAAGGAAGTCACTTTCAGGTCTCGAAACTTCTCTATGACGTCGAAGTCACCCATCATCAAACTGGATAGATTCACAGATTTCTGAGTCAGAGCATCGGCTACCACATTGGCCTTGCTAGGATGGTACTTCAACTCAAAGTCGTAGTCCTTCAGAAACTCCATCCATCTCCTTTGCCTCATGTTCAGCTCCTTCTAATCAAACATATACTTTAAGGTCTTGTGGTCACTAAACACAGCACGCGCTTAGCATAGCAATTAATCAATGCACAGTTTCTGGACAACCAATCCATGCCAAGGATGATTTCCAAATTAGCCATCGGCAATCCTATCAGATCTACCGAGAAGTCACGGCCATCCCACTGAAACACGACATCTCAATGTACAATGGAGGTCTCACACTTTTCTACGGTGGCGGTAGTCACCTGCAACGGTGGAGAAGCACAGCACTGGGCAACTCAAGCCCCAAAGCAATCAGAGTTGCAACAAAAGAATGCGTAGCCCCGGAATCAAACAAAACATCAACAGATGAATCACCAATAGACACAGTACCCCTGACAAGGTTCGAAGCTCTATCCGATTGCTGCCTATCCAAGGTGTAGACACGTCCAGTAGCAGGTGGCACTGCTGGTGTCGCTGTAGGTTCCAAAGGAACCATCTGAAGGGAAATTGCCTGAACTGCAGTAGTCCTCGCCGTCGACGACAGACAGTCTCTAGAGAAGTGGCCCTCCTTGCCACACTGGAAGCATATCAACTTCCCTGTAGCACAATGCCCTGCGTGCTCCTTTCTGCACCCCGAACATCTAGGAGTGGAAGGAGGCCTAGCAAAGCTGCCCTACTGTGACGAAGTCCTCTTGAACTGAACAGGCGCCTGCATAGTCGCAAACTGCTTACCCTTGCCTTTCCTATCAAACTTCCTATCCTTCCAGGAAGTGAAACTAACCGTTCCTTTTACCTCAGCAACCTTGACCCTCTTGGCCTTGCTCGTAATGCAGACTTCTCGATGTCCCGACACTGCTGCAGAAGTGTACCAAAGTCTCTCGAAGCTGCTCCAGCAAGACGATCAGCAATATCCTCACTAAGTCCCCTGCGGAACTTAGCAGCCAAGAACATCAGAGTAGGCGAAACCATCCGAAAGTGCGCAAACTTTACCAGCTCATTAAACTTGGCCAGGTACTCGTCAACAGACAACGAATCCTGCACCAACCTGTCGAACTCCCCCTGCTTCCTCTCCTGCGCATCATACGGGAAGTACCGACCCAGAAAGCAATCCTCGAAGAATGGCCATGTCATAACATGACCCTACATCTCGAAAGCGTGAGAGGTGTTCATCCACCACTCATGAGCATCACCCTCCAGCATGTAAGTCGCGAACACTGCATGACCCGAAAGATCTTGTCTAGCGCCTGCAGCCATCTCGCCGCAGCAATAGGATCATAAGACCCATCGAAAGCAGGTGGCTTATGCTTTCGAAAAGCATTCAGCCGACGGTCGATCACGTCACGGTCTTCAGCAGGCTCCATAAAGGGTTCCATCGTCCCAGTGACATGAATAGCACTACCAATGTGACTCAGGCTCTCATCCTGAACACTAGGTGGAGGCGGCGGCGGTGGTGGCGGAGGATACTGGCCAACAGTAAGACCAATCCTCATCTCCTCCAACATAACCCGCACCATGGTCATGTTCGCCAGCCGATTTGCCTCAAGAGCATCCTCTGTGGCCTTCTGGTTCGCCTCTCTAGCGGCGCCCATCATTGCCACATTGGCCAATCTAGTGGCCTCCTGCATCTCAGCAAATGCAGTCAGGATTGGGTTGGGTTGACCCTAGGCAGTCTCGCGGGTTCTCCCGGGTCTTACCATGACTCTGCACAAGTTACACAAATTGTGAGTTGATCAGGCCCAAGCAATGTGATCACATATGCATCATCATAATAAAACTCGACGGAGCAAACACATAAGACAAGACACAACCAAGCATCCTAACTACTGCAATACATACAGGCTTTTCCCTCGAACCATTGCTCTGATACCATAAAATGTAACACCCCGTATATATCCGGTAATGTTATCATATCATCATATTAAGCTGCACTTAATTAAAATACGAAATATCTTTTTCTTTCAATTATGACGTCATTATCATTACCAACTTGCTTACTTAATCAATTAATAAAACATTGTCTGTATGTAAATTGCAAAAGACAGCTAACTGAAATACCTCATTAATTAAAATATCATAAGTATGTCTCTAGTCACGGAACTACAACACGTAGACAGGACAACCTGACGGTTTATACAACACAGATAAACCTAAACAATACGGAAATCAAAGTGGCATGGACAAACCCCATGCTCACCAAATAAGGCACAAGCCCAACAACAGTCTCAACTCAATAATCATAAATGACAGAAAACATAAACAGTAATCCAGTCCACATCATGTCAGCATACAACATAATAACATGGTAACAACATAATCTAACTCAGCTCCGGCCTCCTGCCGCCCAAGGTCTCAACCCCCGAGTTACCTGAACCTGAAATAAGCGTCCCCTAACGTGGGGTGAGATCTCTAAACAAGAAATCTCAGTAAGACAAGAGGTCCTCAAGGATATTCCACACCAAGCTCACTTACATATGCAATATAAGTTCCAAAAGCAGTTCAACAATATCATTTCTAAAATAGTGCAATGCAGCAGATAATCATGTCATGTGTGTCAATATTATTCTACTGGCCAGAGAAATGCAGGATTTATATACGTCTAATACCCACAAATAGTGCAAGACGCTACTTGCATCCACCCCGGATCACCATCTTGTATGACGCTACATACTCAGGCTTACCGTCAAGATGGAACAACAAATGCATATTATAAGCCATTACACATAAAGCTCAACAACATTTCAAATATCAAAGCATGTAACACATCATGCATATAAACCATTCGCCTATGGGGCATGGTGGAACCACACAATGGCTAAACCGAGGACACGAAAGCTTACCTTGCAAGCCAACTATCCAAGCCAAGAGTCCATACAAGCTCAAAGCCCAAACACAACATAAATCACAATCTGTTATGGACCAATTAACATATCAATATCATGCTCCACAAGTATACAACATTAAGACAACGCCTTTCCTTTACGTTTCATGTCTTTAGGCTTCATACAAAGCCACAAGCCCTTGATCACTTAGATTCTGACTTAGGTATTTAATACAGAAGTTCAACTTCATCAACATAGGATCCACAAACCCATAACTCAGTTCTGTATGAACAAAACCTTCACTGTTCACGATAACCCAAAATATCTGGATATCTGTCGGGGGCATATCTGGATATCCATATCCGGATATCACAGAATCTCATATCCGGATATCCATATCCGGATATCACAGAACCACATTTCCGGATATCTATATTCAGATATTTCGCGACAGAATGCAGTTCTGCATTTTCGCGAAGATATCATCCAAAGGTTCAACTTTTACTATTATCATACGTGCAAGGGTCCATTTTTAGGCACATACAGGTTCATATAAGTGTTGGTTACTTCATATTAACATATTATATGCCAAGACTCAAACTTTAACCCATTAAAACTCATGATCAAGTTGAGGTACATACCCAAGGCTCCAAAACAGAAGCAAAGGCTGCTCTTGGAGCTCACAATCAGCTCCAAAGATTCTGACTTTGAAGGTGCACGAAAATGGCACACAAGATGAGTTCTTTCTTCACAAAGGTTACTCCTTGGTACCACAAAACCAAGCACAAAGTTCACACCCTCTCCAAACTCAGAGTCAGCACCTCCCTTAACCATAAACTGACCCTCTAGCTCAGGAACAAGGTCACCAACACCCTCCCTAAACTCACTCACACTCACACCAAGTGTTTAGATGAAGAGAATTGAGAAGAAAGGCGCAAACTTGGAAGATTAGCAAGCAAAAATGGTCAAGAAAAGAGGGAGGCAGCAGCTGGACCCAAACTCTCACGTAGAGTGGCTGAAGAATCAGCCTAGGGTTGTATGCAACCCTCTATATATAGCCACTTAAAACTTAACCACACAGTATTAACGTTTATTGCTACGCTTAGCATTTTAATCCCAAACTCAGGATTCTGAACCTATTCAATTTTACAAGGTTTATCATATTTTTATATTATTTTTGGCAGCACCTTTTCGGTACGCGCTTTTACATAGCCAGTATCAGTTCTGCACCAGTTCTCATTATTTTAACTTGAAACTTGAAATCACAGTCCTAAATATTATTCTAGTAATATATACTCACTTTTCATAATTTTTCGGGATACTTCGTCGGTACACATTTATACCGAGTAACAGAACCGGTATCTGCACTTTTCGTCAGAAAAGCGAATTTCAACATTATTACTCACTTACCATAATTATACAAGCCTTATTATAATTATTAGGGTCAATTATGGAATTATCTCATTAAACTCATAATTAACTAATTAATTTCCTTAATTAACGGTGTAGGTTCTTACATAAATGATATAAGTTTTACTTATTAACCGATTAAACAAGCTTTAAACATCAAAATACAAAAGCTATGGTCATGATATACCTCCAAGGCTCACAACTCCGAAAATGAGGCACACTAGGGGTCCTCTATGTTAGTATATGGATGTCCTAGAGACAATCTTTTGATTAGATTAGGACATATGTAGACCTTTTATATTGTCGCAAATAAAAGCACTATTTATCCTGTTTCATATTTTGTCTCAATATTATTATTAATATTTATATGAGTAACTGGATAAACCCCTTGGAATAAAATAGGTATCTCTTGAGTATCTGTGATGAGATCACGATCATGAGGATTCAAGGATACTGCATGTTTATTCCTAATTTTATGTTCCTAGTCTAGAAATACTGAGAATGGGGATCAGTGATCTCGGGTAAGACTAGCACGACTTATCTACTTGTATTTGGATGCAAGGTAAAGACCTCATGAGCTACAGATATGGAGATGTCTTAGTTAAAGTCGTGGGTGGACCTATAAGGGTGCTATAGCTCGCACTGAACAGACCCACAAAGAGACTCTATGAGGAACTCTCACAGAGAGTATCATTAGAGTAGTCTCGTCTCTTTATATTTGGGTATGTCTTTCCTAAGACCAGAAGTTATTACTTAGACTGTGTTCTAGAAGGCATGCTTTGATTGTGCACCTCGTCTGCCTGAAACATGGAGACTCATAGGTATACTGTTGGGCTTGTCTTGAAAGAACACAGGGCTAGGGTGATAAGCTGAAGGAATTCGTCAAATCTCTGTGAGAGATTAGGTTATCTGTAAACCGGAGAAATCGGGATGACATTTACAGGGACTCGGGAATCTATGCATAGTAAAAGAAGATCATGAGATGATCTGCCTTTAGAGTCTGTAAATTGAAGATTCCCTATTTCGAATAAAGCTTACCCTAAACCGCAGGGGTTGATACGCTTCCTTACCCTAGGTTTTATGGGAAGGTAACCGAGACGAAATGAAATATATACGGCAACCAAATATGTGTAATAGGATGATCAAGTCATTAATCTAACTAGTTCTGGGGCAACAAAGCATTGCTAGTGCTCTGTGTTGTCATTAGATGGGTTGTGGGCTTATTGGGCCCAAGCCCATTTATGTCAGTGGCTATGTTGGACCTAATGGGTCACACACTAACACCTAATTGTCTAGATGCTCTAACATTAAAGGTATTGGGCCTAACAATTGTTATTAGCCCAAGAAGTAGTTTGGAACTCCACAGATAGGGTGGAGGGCACATGGATCAAAGTAATGGGCTTGGATAGTCCAAGACATTACTAATTAATTTAATTAGTTAAATTAATTATCAAATGTTTAAATTTTGAATTTTGAATTTGAAATTTGAAATTTGAAATTTGAAATTTGAAATTTGAAATTTGAATTTTGAATTTTGAATTTTGAATTTTGAATTTGAAATTTGAAATTTGAAATTTGAAATTTGAATTTTGAAATTTGAATTTTGAATTTTGAAATTTGAAATTTGAAATTTGAATTTTGAAATTTGAATTTGAATTTAGAATTTGAATTTGAATTTGAATTTAAAATTTAAGTGTTTGAAAGTTTGAATTCAAATGTTTGAAATTCGAATTTGAATTGGCTATGAAAAGTTGTTTCATAACAAAAGGATAAGATGAGATCTTGTTGGAACATATCAGGAGGAGATCTTTTGGACATAATCCAAGGATAATGGGGTGCTGATTTTGGCTAGATTTGATCATCAAAATCAGCTCCAGAAGATATAGTTTGTTGGGAGAATATTTGAGTGAGTTGATTTAAGTTTGAAATGCAACTAACTCAAATGTATCTGGTCACCTTTTAGGCTATATGGGGCGCACCATATAGCTGATTATATGATGATTCATGATCAGATTTCTGACTAGGTTTTGAACTTAGTCTCATGAGAATATTATGGGATGTTGTTGGCAATTTTTGAAATGCAACAACTCCACTTATTCTCTCCTCATAGGGCGCCACTTTGATCAGATTTTTGGGAGAAAAATCTGATTTGTTTTTTAAACTTAAAAGGCTCCTCTTGGGTGCTTAAGTAACAGTTAGTTCCTCCTTAGGTTTGTGTGAAAAAGCCAAGCCTTTCTCTACTCATCTATGCACCCCTTGTGAGGTTTTCTCTTAGAACACTTCACTCTTCTAAACACTTTTACCTAGCCTTGTAACACCCTCTCTTGTAGGCCTCCAAGAGAGTTGTTTGCTAAGCGGAATTAGAGTTCTTTAATAGTATTTTAGAGACTGAAAAAAAAATCGCTTTTACGTTGCCAATTAAAACTAAAGAGGGGATTTGGTTAATTACAAAAATCAGAGTACGCAAAATTTCTTAAACTTACTGAAAATATAAATTTCCCGATAGACCTTGCTGTCTTTAAAAATTCGTATAAAATCCAGTTCAACGATTCAAAAAATATTCTTTGTAATATGGAAACTAGACATCTTGGGCTTCACGTTCATATAAAATAATAGTGATTTGGAGTTCGTTCGCCCCTCGAAACATAACTCGCAAAATAAGAGATAAAACAGTGAAAATATCACAAACGTCCTGGCTGGAAAAATTTCATAATAAATCGAGCTTTCAGAATTTCTTTGCAAGGTTTATATATAATGAAACTAGACACCTGGGGCTACGCGTGCATATAAATTATAAGAAAATTGGAGGTCCGTAGCCCCAGTACGACAACTTACAAAGTGCTCGCAAAGACTTTTCAAAACTCAGCATTTAAATAACATGTCAAAATCCTTTTCGCAAACGTTTCAACATCTGTTTCCAAAATACTTGCTGGTCATAAAATCGTAATGCAATAATAAAATCATAGTTCACAGTAATAAAAGCTTCTCAATTTCATACAGTCATCCATAAAATATCACATCAATAGCAGCATGCCCAAAACAGCAGAAGCCAACAGCAAATATCCAAGTCCTCAAAAGCTTTTACGTCCTCCTGCCATTTTGTAAAAATAGCAGCCCCAAAGGGGTGAGAGAAAATCCCAGTAGTGTGGCAACAAAACCATAATGCAACAATATTAACTAGGCACAAAATCATAAATAGTCACTTCAAACATTTAATCTTTTTCATCATATATATCATAACGCGTATATAACGCCCTTTTTCCTTTACGCTCATAGCACCGTCGTGCGCGTAGCATCACAGTGGGTATTCCTAATGGCTCCCATGAAGGTGAATCCCACTGTGGAACCTATGCGGACTGAAGCCAAGTGTCCCCTCTCCTGGTACCAGGAATGCCTATATGATGCATGCTCAGTCACATGTCCTCAATACAAATATATATATATATATATATAAGATGTCATGAATCAAGTATACATGCCATGTTATGCAATCGCACCCAACAGAAAAATGTATTATGATGTAAAATGCATGCATATATCATATCATCCTTTCATATTCTTACCATTGGCTCATCATAATCATAACATACATAGAACAAATGTGAGCAACACATCACAATTCCATACAGTAGCCAATAGTCACATTAGGTAATACTGCCTACACATACCTCGTGTCCACGCAATAATCAACGGCACCAAAACCAGCCCACACTTTAATAATTATGCGCACCTAATCAATGGTACAATAAGTCAGAGCTTTATTCCTATTACCTCTTATTTATAAGAAATTCCCATCCCTCTTTATTCTTGCGTTTCATTTGATTTACCATGCTTCTTGAGATCACCAATTTCTGCCTTCCCATTAATTAATTACATATTATCATAACAAAATCCTAAGTTTATTCATGTGTACAACTCAGCTTTTAAATCCTTAACAACATGCATCAATTTTTACTTAAAGTTAATACACCAATTTGAGAACAGCGAGAATAAAAGAAATTCTAACTTCTCTAATGCATTCAGGTTCGGTTTAGGCTGATACTAGGTGTTCACAATTTAATTAATTTCATGATCAGTCCTACCATGTCCAAGATGCGCTAAAAGAAACTTATAAGCATGCTGCATTGCTTAAATTTCTCGCATGCCAGGACATACGCCTCAACCTAGTCTCACAAAACAGTTTAACAACCTCAAAACAGTTTAACAAACTCAAGGGAGGCTATTCCCTGCTCACCAATCGGATTTTAAGCTTGTATGCACTAGATTTAGAAATTACCCAAATGAGCAGGACAGAAGAATACTAATGAAAAAAGGAACGCTATCTCCCTAGGCTACAGATGCATACCGTAACAGTGGGAAGAAGAAGCTTGAGCTTCGGTCATTAACTCCTTGTATGAACACAACTCGCAAACCAGAAATTAACGGCAACCCCACTCTTCTAATGTTCCAATAGATCAAACTTATGCTGCATGCAAGTGGAGGGGTTTAATTAGGACCAATTCATATAAAGGTTGCCAAGGAGATAAGGAGCATCTCACCTCCTTGATTGACGATGAGCGGCTGGACATGAGAAAAGGAATGGAAGAGGGCTTAAGTCGTAAGCTCATGACTCCTTGGTACACGGCTGGATTAGTGGGAGAGGAAAATGTGTTTAAGTGTTTTAGCTTTCATCTTGGTGCTCACGGTTTGTGTGAGAAATGCATGGGTAAATTCATTCCCGGAAGGAGGAGGATGGATCAGTTTCGTTGTTCTCCAAAACGCATAGAAAGAGGACCAACAAGATGAGTTTCCTTACTCTTTCCTATACAGGGATAAATAAATTCTTGGTCAGCAAGGGAAGGGCCGAATAAGGAGAGGGAATCAAAGGGTGTAGGTGGCGAGCATGCAATGGAAGAGAGGGGGTTTAGTTTGACACTTAATCAACATGCATTGGCTGATTTGGGCTTGGTTGCTAAAACATGAAACCAGAATTTTCTCCACACTATGCGCATGAAGAGAGATGCAAGAATGGACTAAGGGTTTGGCTACTGATTTCAATTATGGCCCTTGGGTCGACTCCCTTAGGCTCATTGGTCCTACAACTTAATCTCCCAAGAGCTCATTTATCCCATGCCATATGATAGTAGCTATTATACAATTAATACCCCCTACGTGACAACTAGGATCTTTACACATATTGTACTTAAATTTAATCCTATCCTCCACTTACCTCTAATTCGAACTCATGACAAACCTTGATTCTAATAATTGTATTTCAAATTAATCCCATCACTGCATTTAAAATAATTCCCTAATTTATGTGGGATGTTACACTCTCCCCACCAAAATTGGAAGTTTGTCCTCAAACTTCAACCCACCTACCCATTGGGTTAATTCGGAATACGTTGCTCGGTAAAACATTAATGGAGCTCCTACACTTGTTATAATGTTTAAGACTTGATTAATAGAATAATAAAAAGGGACCTAGCTTAATGTGAAGAGCTGCATCAATTTATAACAATTAACCATCATTATCCTATCTCTTTTCATTAACTCAAGATATACCTTACAATTAAGAACCTAACTGGTTTACTTGTTAAAGATTCGTCCACTTCATCATAGTTTACATGGTTATATAAGTTCCATGCAGAAACAGAAAGCACATCCCAGAACAATGTTCCACAACTAAGCATAACTCGAATACAAGTACACCATTCTGGCATTCTCCAAAATAGTACATCAACTACAAATATTCAGCACTTAATTCCACCAAAAGCAGTTATACATAGTAGTAATTCAAACGGAATTTGTTTCATGCAACCAATCCATCAAATACTTCTTCACCAATACACGGCAAACAATATCATATATTTCACCCAATACAGCCCCTACAAGCATTAATTCAACTATGGATGGATTGCATGGAATAACAGTCATCATAGTATATAAACCCTGCTCATAGATTTTACTCCAATGTATTAGTTCACACACAAAACCTGGTTAATAACTTCTAGCTATTATAAGGAACAGGACTGGCATGATTCCCAGATCCATGTCTCGACCACCAAGGCCTCTCAAAACAATTAAACTAAATATTTAACATTTTAGGATAACCAAAAATTTTCTCACAGTCACGTCCCATTTTATGAAGTCATACTATTCACTGATGCACGGATGCAATATGACATACTTTATCTACAAATAGGGAGCACACTTACAGCTACTAGATAGAATACCACACTCAACAAATTGGATACCATAAATCACTATCAGTAGATGGAACCAGATCATTAGTTTTAAATCAATATTTCACGATACCAAAAGTGAGTGTAAGCTAAGTATCAAGCCCCTGCAAACCTGATTTAGAACCTAAATTACCTGAACTAACATTGGGGACAGTTTTAAAACCAATTAAGGTGATTAGCCAAACTTGAAGTGCTTACTAGGGTATCCTAAATTTTGTTTACTCAAGTAGTCTAGGAAAATGTGCACAACATGTGATTGTTAAGAAAATAAGGGTTCATTTCAATCCAAAGATCAATCACTCAATTATCGATAACTAGAATTACTCAATTCTATCTTGTATATTTTAGCGAGAATAATACTAAGATCACACACTCAGTTGTCCTAAAGTGTCTTACTTGATGTAGCAAAACAGATTTTCTTCGAGTAGGAAATATTGAATTTCTTGAGTAATTTAGTATTATAGTGTCACCAGATAGGTTGTAATGTGCATATAGTTCAAGATATAACATACAAGGATTATATCAATTTAATAGAGCAGCAACATTAACCGCGTTTTAAGAAATCAAAAATTGATAGCACTGATCCAAGATTAGTATGCTTAAGGTCAAACCAAATCAGAGTACTGACATTGATTCAAAAATAAATGGATTGCCAATTAGCAAGTCATACAATGTAAACTAATATATCCTTCTTGGTACTAATTTTGTTCTGGTGAACTTATAGTGATCAAATTAGAGGTAAAGTCCTGTATTGTATATTCTATTAGTGCTGCGGTAAGGGTAATGACCTCAAACACAACACACGCAAATACAAAACCCAGACTCACAATTTGTCTATTATAAATCTGCGATTCAATTATGTAGCAAACAATAAGCTGCATTAGGCCACACCCAGACTCAACCCCAAACAATACAGTTCATACTCTTACCTGGTTTGTAGAAGCAAAGGACATTTTCTAACGCCTAAGGTGCCTTTTATTTGCAAAATGGATATAACCTTGTCGTTTAGCGATCATTCTAGATAAGTGTTAATCCACACTGTAGATCCAACTAAATTAAGAATTATTCCAAAATATAGTTCAACATGCTCCTAAATAGCTAAGATGCACCAAGTAATCTCATTCAATTGAAGGTTTCCATCCCAACTGATACAACCTTGGCATGTCAAGTACAACACTTATTAACTCCTATTCAGATTGGTAAGCACAGTTATCTAAAATCTCAATGTCTTGTCCTCAAATATTTTCATAAGTACCCAATAAATTTTTGCAGCAAGCTAATTAGTGTAATTTAAGGTATTACTTATTTGAGAATTGGTACATCGTTATCTAAATACATTCAATTTTATAATTATAACGTACATAAATGAGGTGCCAAGAGAGAACTTAATCACTTATAAAACAGAGGCTGCCACAAGGTATTGATCATATGGCAATATCATGCAGATTGAATAATATTCAATTCTAGGTTATGCAAATGGAATCTCAGAAAAGCAAGACATTAACTTTAACACTACCTGATGGTTCAGTTTCACTTAACGGAATTCTAATGTTACCGGTAATATGTTTTAAGTCAACCCAGATAATGGGACACCATTTCAACTATAGAACCACGAGCTCCTACTAACCAAATGCTAATTATATGATGTGCATGAAATTGTTCCGAAGGAATCAAGAAACTTTGGTATTATTTAGTTGCAAGCAAGTAAATTTTGCCGGTCGATGTTAGGTTGTGATATAGCAAGTGTCAGGTCAATCCAATTTAAACTTTAAGCTATTGTCCACTACATATCAGAACCAGTACAGGATAGTAAGTGATGTCCATACCTTTCCAACCTCAGGGGACATAACTTAGCAATAGCACAGAATAAAAATCAATTTGCAACATATAATGTAACTGCACCAAATAGTGGTGTACTTGATCTCTTTAAACCAATCACCATAACTTTGATTACTTACATATAGATTCATAAGTTTTTTTTTTTTTTTTTTTTTTTTTTTTTTTTTTGTAAAAATAAAAAACAGCCGCTGAACACATGTCATCCAATTTGAAAAGTCACACAACAGCAGGCATCAAATTTCTAAGAAATCAGAAACAATCCCTTTTTAACGGGAGTAAATAAAATCTCTAAATTTTCTCTTTTGTAACATGGATTAAGAACCTAAGACCACTAACCTATCTCAAACTTCAAGCTCAAAAGAGAGTATACCAGTGCCAGGGTACACACACAGCACAAAGATCTTTCATGAATTTGAAAGGTTCAGAATCCAGACCAAGGAGTTTGGACCTCATTAGATTAGTAATTTGTATCATTTTAAGTTAAAAATAGTGCACTACCCATTTGAATAAAAATCTACTTAGGGTTAAACTAGAAGCACTGTCAAGTAATACGCATCAATTCAGATCAACTACAATTGCATTAGGATTGACACGATTTGAGGCAGAAACTGATCAAAAACAACTCACGTTACAACAGTTCTACCAAGGCAGACCTTGTGCAAGTTCTTAATGAAATTTCGTTTACATTTATTTAATGACATATAATCGGTATTTACATTTAAAGTCCATTTCTAGTGTATAATTCTGATTAAGAACTTGAGTATTCTTTGCAAGAAAACATATTACCTTGTATTATAGGACAGCTTGTTCCAATAGGCATTAGTATTATATTACTGATTAGCAAATCGTTGTATGTTTAACACCGAGCTGTCCACACAGACAAACGGCTTTGGATACATCATATAAAGTCCATTATGTCAATACATCAATTATCAGTATTATATTACTGCTACTCTTACTCAGTTATGGAACCTAACAGAATTAGTTAAAAGAACAATTGTTTCTATTCTCCAGCAATATAACACAATCACAACATACAAGAAAGGTCCTAAATCAAAAAAAAAAAACAAATATGTAACCGTACTCATTATTTAAATTTTACATGGTATCATCACAAAATCTTCACATCAAGCATATATATATACTAAAATCTTCCTTACAATCCATAGAAATCAAATCTATAACCAACTCATAATGTGAGTAGTACTTTAATATTTCACACATAGCATTTCAAGCACCGGTGTACTCGAGGCCACCATGATAGTGCACACTCTCATGCGTGGCAGTGAGTTGATCAGGCTCACCCCTAGCATTGAAGAGTGCATAATCATGCTAAACACCGAACACCACAAGTACCATCACGCATAGAACATAATCTAAAATAGCTTGCAACCTTCCAATAATCGTATTCCAACAACAGCAGCGGAATAGTGTAATTTTAACATGCAGCAAAGCAACCAATTCACAGTTATATCCAAACGGCAATAATTCAGCGAAACTATACCAACATCCAACATACTCAAACAACAACCATCCAACAACTAGGCACAAATAGCAACCATTTCATCAAATACAGACACCTCAAATCAAAACTGCTCTGATACCAATTAGTGTAACACCCTCTCTTGTAGGCCTCCAAGAGAGTTGTTTGCTAAGCGGAATTAGAGTTCTTTAATAGTATTTTAGAGACTGAAAAAAAATCGCTTTTACGTTGCCAATTAAAACTAAAGAGGGGATTTGGTTAATTACAAAAATCAGAGTACGCAAAATTTCTTAAACTTACTGAAAATATAAATTTCCTGATAGACCTTGCTGTCTTTAAAAATTCGTATAAAATCCAGTTCAACGATTCAAAAAATATTCTTTGTATTATGGAAACTAGACATCTGGGGCTTCACGTTCATATAAAATAATAGTGATTTGGAGTTCGTTCGCCCCTCGAAACATAACTCGCAAAATAAGAGATAAAACAGTGAAAATATCACAAACGTCCTGGCTGGAAAAATTTCATAATAAATCGAGCTTTCAGAATTTCTTTGCAAGGTTTATATATAATGAAACTAGACACCTGGGGCTACGCGTGCATATAAATTATAAGAAAATTGGAGGTCCGTAGCCCCAGTACGACAACTTACAAAGTGCTCGCAAAGACTTTTCAAAACTCAGCATTTAAATAACATGTCAAAATCCTTTTCGCAAACGTTTCAACATCTGTTTCCAAAATACTTGCTGGTCATAAAATCGTAATGCAATAATAAAATCATAGTTCACAGTAATAAAAGCTTCTCAATTTCATACAGTCATCCATAAAATATCACATCAATAGCAGCATGCCCAAAACAGTAGAAGCCAACAGCAAATATCCAAGTCCTCAAAAGCTTTTACGTCCTCATGCCATTTTGTAAAAATAGCAGCCCCAAAGGGGTGAGAGAAAATCCCAGTAGTGTGCCAACAAAACCATAATGCAACAATATTAACTAGGCACAAAATCATAAATAGTCACTTCAAACATTTAATCCTTTTCATCATATATATCATAACGCGTATATAACGCCTTTTTTCCTTTACGCTCATAGCACCGTCGTGCGCGTAGCATCACAGTGGGTATTCCTAATGGCTCCCATGAAGGTGAATCCCACTGTGGAACCTATGCGGACTGAAGCCAAGTGTCCCCTCTCCTGGTACCAGGCATGCCTATATGATGCATGCTCAGTCACATGTCCTCAATACAAATATATATATATATATATATATATATATATATATATATATATATATATATATATATTCAAGATGTCATGAATCAAGTATACATGCCATGTTATGCAATTGCACCCAACAGAAAAATGTATTATGATGTAAAATGCATGCATATATCATATCATCCTTTCATATTCTTACTATTGGCTCATCATCATCATAACATACATAGAACAAATGTGAGCAACACATCACAATTCCATACACTAGCCAATAGTCACATTAGGTAATACTGCCTACACATACCTCGTGTCCACGCAATAATCAACGGCACCAAAACCAGCCCACACTTTAATAATTATGCGCACCTAATCAATGGTACAATAAGTCAGAGCTTTATTCCTATTACCTCTTATTTATAAGAAATTCCCATGCCTCTTTATTCTTGCGTTTCATTTGATTTACCATGCTTCTTGAGATCACCAATTTCTGCCTTCCCATTAATTAATTACATATTATCATAACAAAATCCTAAGTTTATTCATGTGTACAACTCAGCTTTTAAATCCTTAACAACATGCATCAATTTTTACTTAAAGTTAATACACCAATTTGAGAACAGCGAGAATAAAAGAAATTCTAACTTCTCTAATGCATTCAGGTTCGGTTTAGGCTGATACTAGGTGTTCACAATTTAATTAATTTCATGATCAGTCCTACCATGTCCAAGATGCGCTAAAAGAAACTTATAAGCATGCTGCATTGCTTAAATTTATCGCATGCCAGGACATACGCCTCAACCTAGTCTCACAAAACAGTTTAACAACCTCAAAACAGTTTAACAAACTCAAGGGAGGCTATTCCCTGCTCACCAATCGGATTTTAAGCTTGTATGCACTAGATTTAGAAATTACCCAAATGAGCAGGACAGAAGAATACTAATGAAAAAAGGAACGCTATCTCCCTAGGCTACAGATGCATACCGTAACAGTGGGAAGAAGAAGCTTGAGCTTCGGTCATTAACTCCTTGTATGAACACAACTCGCAAACCAGAAATTAACGGCAACCCCACTCTTCTAATGTTCCAATAGATCAAACTTATGCTGCATGCAAGTGGAGGGGTTTAATTAGGACCAATTCATATAAAGGTTGCCAAGGAGATAAGGAGCATCTCACCTCCTTGAATGACGATGAGCGGATGGACATGAGAAAAGGAATGGAAGAGGGCTTAAGTCGTAAGCTCATGACTCCTTGGTACACGACTAGATTAGTGGGAGAGGAAAATGTGTTTAAGTGTTTTAGCTTTCATCTTGGTGCTCACGGTTTGTGTGAGAAATGCATGGGTAAATTCATTCCCGGAAGAGGAGGATGGATCAGTTTCGTTGTTCTCCAAAACGCATAGAAAGAGGACCAACAAGATGAGTTTCCTTACTCTTTCCTATACAGGGATAAATAAATTCTTGGTCAGCAAGGGAAGGGCCGAATAAGGAGAGGGAATCAAAGGGTGTAGGTGGCGAGCATGCAATGGAAGAGAGGGGGGTTTAGTTTGACACTTAATCAACATGCATTGGCTGATTTGGGCTTGGTTGCTAAAACATGAAACCAGAATTTTCTCCACACTATGCGCATGAAGAGAGATGCAAGAATGGACTAAGGGTTTGGCTACTGATTTCAATTATGGCCCTTGGGCCGACTCCCTTAGGCTCATTGGTCCTACAACTTAATCTCCCAAGAGCTCATTTATCCCATGCCATATGATAGTAGCTATTATACAATTAATACCCCCTACGTGACAACTAGGATCTTTACACATATTGTACTTAAATTTAATCCTATCCTCCACTTACCTCTAATTCGAACTCATGACAAACCTTGATTCTAATAATTGTATTTCAAATTAATCCCATCACTGCATTTAAAATAATTCCCTAATTTATGTGGGATGTTACAAGCCTCCTGCATCACACACTGAGCGCATAGCAAACCTTATTGTGGTGATCAATCGGCGGCCTTACTGGAAGGAGTTCCTGTATCTAGACGCGGGTGGTGTGGATCAACGTTAGAGGGTCTGAACCCTTCAGACCTACCTTGATCATCTTGAGTTTTCACGAACAAGGTATGACATACGTCTTAAAGTATGTATCTTGATATGCATGTGTCTTCCGCTTGCGAAAATTTTTGTTTTTCCCTCACGCATGTCTCAGCCTTCAAGGCCAATTCAACTCTACACTCTACACAGCACTATGGTTCTGACTTTACCAAGATACGAATTTGATCATCAAGCTTGACCCTTTAAGCCAAAAGGTGGCTTTTTGAAGCTTAAGAAGCCTAGAACGAGGTCACACAAGCCAAACCCAAGAAGACAGCCCCAAAGTCAGCAACTTCACCTCACCACTGAGGCCACAAACTCAGAATGATACACTCACACCCTCCCAAGGCCAACTCTCACAAGCTACAAGTGTTTAGGTGAAGGGAAAAGAGAGGAAATGGTCTCAAGCTCACAAAAATGGAGGAGGAGGCAATGAAACAGTACCAACCTGATCAGCCCCTCCAAGAGTCTCATGTAGGAATAGAAAATGCCTAGGGTTTTGAGCCCAAAAGTTAAATTTATAGGTAGTTAAGTTTTAAACACACAGTATTAGCAAAAATAGCTACGCTTAGCATTTTAATCTCAAACTTTAGATTCTGAACCTAGCCATTATTCTAGGATTTATCATATTTTTATATTATTTTTCGCAGCACCTTTCCGGTACGCGCTTTTACATAGCCAGTATCAGTTCTGGCATCAGTTCTAATTATTTTAACTTGAAACTTGAAATCACAGTCCTATATATTATTCTATTAATATATACTCACTTTTCATAATTTTTCGGGATACTTCATCGGTACGCACTTATACCATGAGCAGAACCGGTATCTGCATTTTTCGCCCGAAAAGCGACTTTCAGCATTATTAATTACTTTCTATAATTATTCAAGCTTTATCATAATTATTAGGGTCAATTATGAAATTATCTCATTAATCTCATAATTATCTAATTAATTTCCTTAATTAGCGGTGCAGGTTCTTACACTAGGAATGTCTCGGGTGTATATGGATGAAGGGTGCCTTGGTTGGTGTTCTGGAAACACTTCCTTGGATGAGAACCCGTAGGCTATATGCTGAGGCCAATAGGCTGGATGTTGCGTGGCTTTGGCATTGACCATTCCAACTTCATCGTATTTTTACTCCATATGCATCCCTTCTTCACTAAATCCCTTGCTTTATCCCTCTTTGGTTGTTGTAATATATTGTTGATTTACATCTGAGTGAGCCATTGGGAGGAGTAATCTCGAGAACCTCTGGGTTACTGATATATATATTCGTATATCTCACCCCGTGTTGGGGCATTTATTTCAGTTAGTAGCAGTGGGGCTGGAGCTGTGGGCAACAGGCCCATAGGATGAGCATTGGAGACTTGTGCAATTTTGCATTTTGAGGCCATTATGGCATAGGCTAGACTTACGGCATGAACATTGTATGTTGATTTAGGATTAAGCATATTGTCATCTTTGTTCTTGCCATATTTTGTCTAAGTTTAGTTGATGAATTACCATGTTTTATTTTGAGGTTTATTTCATTGTATCTTGGAGGATTTATTTGTATTATGTTTTCATTGGAGAAATATAAATTGTAATTATTGGACCTTGTGTAATCTTGAAGCATGATGTATGATGAAAGGGAAATAGGCCTATTCTAGGATATGATTTATGTTTAATGTGAAGAATGATGGAAATGGAATGATATGATTGAAATAAGTTTAAGTTTTGGATAATGTAAGTAATGAAATGTAAAGTGAGGAAATTGATGTAAATTGTAATGGGTTGTAAGAGCACCAAGGCATTGCTGGTCCTTGAGTGCCACCCATGTCTATTAGATACCATTTGAGGATAATAATACACTTTTGATAAAGTGGGATAGGTTGAATAAACAAAGGAGATGTCGTCGAATTTTCTATTAAATGGCAGATTTTGGATAAATTTTGGGAGAGCATATCTCCCTCTAAAGAAGTCCAATAGAGATGTTCCATACACCATTTTTAAGATTGAGATGTCAAATATATTGTGTCAAAATTTGGTAGCCATTGGAGTTGTACAAAGACCTGTAGAGGCATTTGAGTACAAACTGTTCTGGACGTCCTGCTGCAGGGGCTGTCGGGAGACCTGTTTTGGAAAATTTATTTCTCCCTTAATTCTTGGTCAAATTAGTCCCATCATATGTAAAATTGAAGATTGATGTGTCTAGTTTACTCTATAAAAATATGAGAGCAATTAGTGGAGTATTTTGTCCATAATTTCTGAAAGAGTAAAGGCATGTTTGGAGCCCTGTTTGAGGTTGGCTGGAAGTTTTGCTTGTCCAACTTCAAACAATTATAACCGGAGAAAACGAGAAATTTATGAAGCTTGTGATAGCTTGTTGGAAAGATAATTAAGTCTAGAATAACATATTAAAATATGAGAGACTTGTAACCACTAAATCTCTCGCACTGTACAGATTACTGAACCATGTTTTACAATTTCAAGACATACCATAAATAATAAGATTTTACAATTTCAAGACATTTGGACTATGTTTTTTTTTGTGTGACTGTAGACTTCTTCCAAAGCCCCCAAGCATAAATCGTCTATACCATTTTTAAAACTGAAATTGCGACTCTTTAACAAAACTTCTAAGATTTTAATATCTTAAACTAGACATCACAAACTCTCCAAAGACATATTTTATTTATCAACCGGAGTTGTATAACTCTGGTTATATTTTTCGCAAGATAACTGTGACAAACAAATTTTCCAATAGCAAGGCAGCAACTTTAAACTAAAATCGTGATCAATCTACTTGTCCATTGGATCTGAAGTTGGATTGTAAACCTATGTGTTTGCTTCACATAGGTCCAAATGTTACTCAGTTTACAGCTCTGTAGCTTGAGAAATCACAATTTTACTAAACTAGTGCATTGTTGTCATTTTTTTCTCACGGGTGGAATTGATTCCTAGTTGCAGGGAATTGATTCCTCCACGACAGAATACAGAAAATCTGCATTTTTTCTATTTTGGAGTTGCTTCAATGGCATCCCAAAGCTTCTAACTTTGATATACCCGCTTACAAAAGTTCAATTAACTTTATTACACTTAGATTAACAATTCCCAGCACAAATCATCAAAGTTCCTCCTTTTAATGACCCACAACAAGCTATTTTCAAAGAAATGCAAGAGGAATGGTATGAATTAACCTTAGGGCTCTAGAAAATAGAGTGAAGGGCCTATAAGGTCCAAAAGTTCACCCTTTGCTTCTGTCCTATATGGTACACAAATTCTCAACCATCAACTTGGTTCTTTCCTTCACGAAGTGGCTCCTTGGAGCTCCGAGGAAGGTGTAACAAGCTCCAACTCTCTCAACAATGGTGGACAACCCCCAACACTCTCAAAACAGAACCAAAACCTCACCAAGGATGTGTTTTTCTGCTACATTGGTTAATTCAAAGAGGAAGACAAACGGTGTAAGAACCCGCACCGTTAATTAAGGTATTTAATTAATTAATTATGCAAAATTAGGAAATGATTCCATAATTGACCGTAATAATTATTTATGAGGCTTAATAATCGTAATAAGTGATTAAGAATGCTGAAAGTTGCTTTTCGGAAGAAAAGTGCAGATACCGGTTCTGCTAGTCGGTATAAATGCGTGCCGAAAAAGTATCCCGGAAAATTAATGTAAGTGCATGATAATTACTAGAATGATATGTAGGACTTGTAAAGCGAGTTTCAAGTCCAGATAATGAGAAATGGTGCTGGAAACCGGTACTGGCTTGGAAAAGCGCGTACCGAAAAAGTACTCAGAAAATTATAAGAAAAATATGATAAATCTTAGAAAATTATGTAGTTTCATAATCCAAAGTTTGGGATTAAAATTCTAAGCGTAGCAATTAAAGTTAATACTGTATGTTTAAGTGCGTTTGGGCTATAAATACCCTTGTTAAGGGCACAAAGCCCTAGGTTTTCTGTTGCTACGTGAATGCTGGAGTGGATGGTCAGTTGCTACTGTTCCATTGAGATTTCTTCACCATTTTGGAGATCAAGTGTCAATTTTGCTTGGTTTCTTCACCTCCAAACACTTGAGCCTTGTGTGAGTGACATTTGTGAGTGTGTAGGGAGTTGTGGTTCTGAGTTGAAGGACTGTTTGAAGTCAGTTTGTGGGCTGAGTGGTCTTGTGTGAGGGTGAGAGCTTCCTACTTGGCTTGTGAAGCTTCAAGAAGCTTCTTTGTGAAGAAAGGACCAACCTTTGTGTTGCATTTTCGTACACCTTATTTCCAGAACCTGTAGAGGCAGTGTGGTGAGCTCCTTGAGCCATTGATCCTCTGTTTTGAGCTTTGGTGAGTTGTACCTACCTTGAGCTTGTGTTTTAATGGATTAAAGGTGTGATCTTTGCATGTTTAAAGGATTAATCAAGTAACCAACTGGGGTGTGGACCTTAATCAGTATAAAGATGCATGCTTTAACGTAAGTAAGTGTTAAAAATGGAACCTTGGAAGGATATCTTCACGAAGTGCATTTTCTGCATTCTGTCGTGAGATATCCGGATATGAGCCCGATGAATATCCGGATATGTGATATTCGGATATGGGTTTTGTGTATCCGGATAATAGATATCCGGATATGGGATTCTGGATATCCGGATATTGCATATCCGGATACGTCCAGTGAGATATCCGGATATTGCATATCCGGATATGGTCCCGAGGAATATCCGGATATTCTGGGATTTCGCAGAACAGTAGCTGTGTTGTGCATACAGTAGGCTATTGGGGGTTTGTAGACCCTAGATTGATGAAGTTGGACTTCTGTTTTTAATGGACTACGCCAGAATCATGGGATTAAGGGCTTGTGGCTTTGTTAGAAGCTTTAAGACTTGAAAACGTAATGAAAAGGCGTTGTCTTAATATTGTATGCTTGTGGTGCATGTTGTTGATGTATTGTTGGTCCATAACAGATTGTGAATCTGCTGTGTTTGGACTTTGAGCTGTGGACTCTTGGCTTTTGGAGTTAGCTTGCAAGGTAAGCTTTCATGTCCTCGGTTTAGCCATGTTGTGGTTCCACCATGTCCCATGGGGGTATGGTTTATGCATGCTGTGTACATGCTTTTGGATATTTGATATGTTGATTGAACTTTACATGTAATGGCTTTTAATATGCATGTGTTGTTTCATCTTGACGGGAAGACTGAGTATGTAGCGCCATACAAGACGGTGTACCGGGGTGAATGCAAGTGGTACTTTCACGGTGTGTAGGTGATAGACGTATACCTGCACTGTCTCTGGCTAGTAGATTAGTATTGACACACATGACATGATTATCTGCTGCATTGCATTGTTTTGAAATGATAAATGATAAACTGCTTTTGAACTTATATTGCACATGTAAGTGAGCTTGGGGTGGAAGATCCTTGAGGACTCACTGACTTACTGAGATTTCTTGATTAGAGATCTTACCCCACATTTGGGGAATGCTTATTTCAGGATCAGGTAGTATGGGTACTGATGCCTCAGGCGGCAGGAGGCCGGAGCTTAGCTGATTATGTTGTTTCTGCTTATTCGTTAGCATGACTGGATTTGGATGCTGTTTATGTTTTCCGCTATTTATGATATGTTGTTGTTAAGACTGATGTTGGGCATGTTGGCTTATTTGAGTGAGCATGGGGATTGTCCATGACACTTTCTGTTAGTACTTGTAGTTTGGAGTTGTATAAACTGTTAGATGGTCCGGTCTACGTTGTTGTAGTTCCGTGACTAGAGCCACACTTATGTTATCTATGTTATGAGGTATTTCAGTTAGTTGTTTTATTGCAATTACATACAAGCGATGTTTTATTAATTAATTATTAAGCAAGTTGGTAATGTTAATGACATCATAATTGAAAAGAAAAAGTAATTCCGCATTTTAATTAAGCGCAGCTTAATACGATATTATGATAACATTACCGGATATATACGGGGTGTTACAAACGGTGTCTTAGCTGCTTTCTTGAAGATAAAGCTATGAAGACTAGGGTGGAGAGAAAGTGGTAGCCATGAAAGGTCTTGGAAGATAAATGTGGGAGTGTGTAAAATGACTTAGGGTTTTGTGCCCTTTTCTATCTATAATAGTGTACCCACTAATCATCGATATTAGTTCTAATAGCTCTACAAATTTTTTTCTTCCAAACTTATATTCTTAACCTGTAATTTTTTCTAGGAATTAACATATTTTTACTTTTATTTTTTGAGATACTTTATCGCTACGCATTTACACTGTGAAATACCTGATATTTGCACTTTTCCTCCGAAAAGCGACTTTATACTGATTATTTTAATTTTTCCATCATTATCCTATATTAATTATGGATTTCTTCCAAATTCATATTTAACTCATTAAAATTCTTAATTTAGCGGTGCAGGTTATTACAAGCAGCCTTTGCTATTTTAGGATAGACTCACTAACTTTTTTTTTTTTTTTGGTACATATAAGGGGCATAACCCCAAAACAAAAGAACAAACTAAAAACAGAAACTAAAAGAGAAACTAAATAGACAGACAGAAAACATAAAGAAACACATTAACCAGGATCCAAACTATCTGCCTCCATAAGGTCAGCCAGATCCGGATGAGGAGAGGAGATAAGCTTTAGACCATACTCATCATCAACAACCTTTTTAGCAATCCAATCCGCACACTTGTTGATTTCTCTAGAGATATGAGTCAAGAACACACTCCAATCTCTTCGAAGACATGCTTGAATCTTAGCCACTAGAGGTAGCTTTCGAGTAACCTTACTATCATTAGTAAGTAAGCTAACAGCTTGTAGAGAATCTTATTCAACTGTAATAATTCTGTAACCAAGGTTCCAAGAGACCTCCAAACCACGAAAGATAGCCCACAACTTAGCATTTAAAGGTGAGCATGAACCCAAGAAGAAGGAAAAACCACCAGCCCAACAACCAAGACTATCTCTCAACAAGCCACCACAGGCTGCTCTCTCCCCCACCACTGCACCATCTACATTGAGCTTTAACTCTCCCTCCATAGGCCGAGACCAAGATGCCAAGCTGGGCAGAGGATCAATAAGCTGTGTTCTACTATTATTTGATCTGCTCAAGTTGTTTTTTTCCTCAAAAGTCTAGCAAGGAAACTGGAAAGATCTCCAGGTCTAACAAAATTCTCCTCATGGATCTCTTTATTCATCCAAATCCAAAGATAATAGCAGATAAAAAAGAATGGGTCTCTCCAGTCGAAGGAACAAACCTTGTGCTGACTCAAGTTGAGCACCATCCAATCTTTGAACTCCATATCATTGAAGAAGCCAGATGGCAGGGGCCGTACTAATGGCAAAGACCAGAATTGTTTAGCTTTAATGCAATCTCGAACCACATGAAGGCATGTCTCCACTCTATCCGGACAAGAGGTGCATCTATCAGAGCTGTTCCCCCATTTTGCAGTCCTCTCTTTAGTTAAAAGCCGTCCATGATTTAATTTCCACATGAATAGCATAATTCTTTCTTGACCACTCCAATTCCAGATTCTTCTCCAAGTACCATCAATGCTATTTTGGGGGAAGTCCATCAATCTGTTGTATGCCATCTTCACAAGAGATAAACTAGGACTCCAATCTTTCCAAGATAAGCAGTCTGACTCCTCTTCAGCCTTCGGATTGGGAATAGCAAGAATGGTATTACAAATTTTTGGATTGAAAAAATTGCTAATGTACTCATGATTCCAACCTTCTAAGGAATTAAAAGTACTATGAGCAATTTTGAGCTCTAAATCAGAAACATCAGGGGCTTTGTTAGCATAAAATAATAAATTGTGATCAAGACCAGCCCACTTATCCAGCCAAAAAAGAATGTTCAGACCATTGCCAATCTGCCACACCAAATTTTCCAGTGCAGCATGCCAGATTTTGCAAAGCCCTCGCCAAAAATGGGAGTCATAAGGTTTAGCACTCACCTCTTTAGCAATATCTTTCTTTCTACCATATTTCGCCAAAACAACTTGAGCCCAAAGTTGCGAAGGAGCATTGATCAAAGACCAGATACTCTTATGCAGGAAGGCTTCATTTTGTTTCTTTAGGTTGATGATCCCCAGACCCCCTAGCTCCTTAGGCAGCTGCAGATGCTCCCAAGCAACCAAATGATGACTTCTATGATTGGTTGTATCTCCCCAAATAAAACTTCTTTGGATCTTCTCAATGTCATTACAATGAGCCACCGGAAGAGAGCTATTCTGCATACTGAACATAGGAATGGCAGAAATTACAGATTTGGCTAGAATAACACGACCAGCCATGGATAGACTCACTAACTTAACCAGTACTAATCCACAAAACTTGCCTAACTTAAATCTCTAATCGTTTTGGATTGTCGTGTCATATAAAATTTATGACGCATAAATCTATAATTTATTTTTAGTTCCGGGTATTTTTCTATACCTGTTGTTTCTACTGCGGTACCCACAGTATTAGCATCTTTCACCCAAAATAACTTAGTTCCAATAATTAATATTTGCTACTAATATTATAATACCTCGTATTTCTAAATGTATAATTATATGTGATTGAAAAGGGTAGAATTAGTGAAAATCCGAGAATTAAGGCCAAAATACGTAAAATGGGCAAAATGGTAATTTACCAAACACGTATCCCTAGGCATAAAAAATTGAGTGGGAGGTCTCAAATGGTAAAAATAAGGTCAAAAATGGATTCAGGATGAAAAATTGAGTGGATAGGTAAGTTTCAAATTTTTTGATGAATAGTGATTTTTTCGGTGTAAAATATTGCGGTATAATTGTACCGATAAGCACAAAAATATTATCAGTATTTTTAGGAAACAAAGATATGACGTGAACGAGAAAAATACGTAGGTTATGAATTTTTGGTTTAAATTAGGTGATTTATTAAAGTTAATTCGCATGTGGGACCCACATATGGTCTTAAGTGACTTAAGTGACCTTTTTAAGTTTGAAAAATCTGATTCTCTTTCCTACTCTCTTCTTCTCTCCTGCGGACTTCACCTCCATTTTAGGGACTTAAGCTTTTGATTTTCTAACTCCCTTTTCTAGCCATTTCTTGGAAAAACTTCCAACTACAAAGTTGTTTCCCACACTCTTGTGAATGACTTCCATGTAGAGTACATCTTGTGGGGAGCACTATGGAGGGAGAAAGGGCCATAAATTAGCCACGAGAATTTGGGATTGTTGGAGAATTTTTGGTGACTTTGGGGTTGATTCATTGCTTGGAGATCAATCCCTAGGATCATTGGAAGCTATTGGTGGTAAGATTTCTCACTCTCATTTAGTTTTCCATGAGATCATAAAATGGTTAGGGTTGTTGAAGTTGTAAATTGAGTTATGGTAGTTAGGAGCATTAAATGGTATGCCTCCTTTGGAATTAAATGCTTAGAATGATAAATGATGATGATTGATGCAATAAAATTTATGGTGATTTGTAAATTTATAACCTAGGCAATTTTGTGATGAGTTTCAAGACTTTATGAAATTGGTATATGGTGTAATTGAATAATTGAATTATGGACCATTGGTATAGGTTAATAATAAGATTTTATGGCATGTGTAAGTGTTGAATTGGATTGAAAACCTTGTGGGGGTACTTCCTTGAAGATTTCGAACCATAGGGTGTTTAGAAGGAAAAATTGATGTGGAATTATGGTTTAATTAATAGTTGAGGTGTTAGTGAATAATTGTTGGGTTGATGAGTAATGTGATTGAGATAGGTAAAATTAATGATCTGGGCCATTTGGCCCAAGTGGCTAAAATTGGTTATAAGTTTTGTGAAATTGATAAATTATTTGCATTTGATTGATGGTCCATGTTGTTGATCAATATAGGTTGCCTCTCACGGACGCGATAATGGAAGATTGAACTTGGAGCGTACGTTTTGGAGCATTGTGCTTGGAGTTGAGGTAAACCCTTGGAACTTGGGTTTTAATCCCTTGTGTGCTCCACCACACCTAGTGGAAGGTTATGGTTGGAATTTGTGCTTTTGACATAGTGTGAATATGTATGTTCATGCATTATTGCTTGATTGTGTGACATGCTTGGAGCATGTTGTGTGTGAATTGTTTGATCTCTGGCCAGTAGATGTGTGTTGGTTTGGACTTTCGCTGGAGATATCCTTTGGGGATTTCGGTCGGGTTTTGCCGTGGGGCCGACTCTGGAAGCGGTACCAGGATAATCCAAACGTGAGACTTCCGCTGGATAGGGCTCATGAGGAGTTCTAGTTGGGTTTTGCCATGGGTTCGTCTCATCCATGGGAGAGGCACCAGGAAGATTCCCGAGAGTTATATGATGGGGTCCTTGAACGGAATCCTTATGTGGATGTTCTTGGATTTGTGCCCAGTTGTTTGTGATTTGGTATGTCATGCATTTTACATTATGTTATTGTTGCACATTGAGTGAACTATGGGGTGGGGTGATCCTCTAGTACCCTTGGTTTACTGAGATATATTTGTATATCTCACCCCACGTTTGGGGACATCATTTCAGGTTATAGCAAGCATGGAAGAGCTTCGGACAAGAAGCCCGCTTAGTGGAGGAGTTAGATCATGAGGTGCATTTGGATTGCATGACATTTTGGAGGAGTTTATTTGATGCACATAGTATGATATTTAGCATTTTGGACTTAGATCATGAACATATTGCATGTTGAGTTTTCCATGCTTTTGTGGTGTTCATGATTAGATTCTAAGTCTATGTAGTTAATGTACATTTATGCCTCTTGTTATATTATATTTTGAGTGAGCATGAGACTTGTCCATGGACACATATTTTGTATTTTGGAGGCATTGTAGGACTTGTGTTGTAAATAGACCATTTGATGTGTAAAATGGCTATGATATTGAGAATATTGTAAATGATGCATTGATTAATGAATATGCATGATGGAAGGGCCTAGAGCCTACATTAGTACTAGTGTAAGATGTATACTAAGTATTAAGGCGTTAGGAGTAAGTTACATCACCCATTTAGTGCATTAAAAACTGTCAAAATACAATTCTACAGTTAAGGAATCGATTCCCTCCTGAAAGGAATCGATTCCCAACATCACAGTGGCTTAATTCTGCGTTCTCTGTTTCAAGGAATCGATTACTTTTGGAAGGGAATCGATTCCTCAAAACAGGGGAGTCAAATTTTAGCTTCTGTGTTACTGTAGCTGCTGGGAATCAATTCCTTGAGGTTGGGAATCGATTCCCACTGTGCAAAATTTTGAAAAAGTGTCATTTTGATGGTATTCCTTAGAGGGGTCATAATAAATAATTTTTATGCTTCCGCGAGTTTTGCATTTACATTTACGACATTGTTTTAATTAGTTACAGAAATGGTTAATTGTTTAACATTGAGGATTTGATAAAAGAAAAAAGTTTAGCCGTAATTTAATTAACTCAATTACTGTGATTGTAACTGCGCTTAATACCATATGCAATGATAACATTACCGGTACGTAACAGACTGTTACAAATATTATCTTAATTATTTTATTGCCATTAACTTCATAAAATTTTGAAATAATTATTTCTAATTATCTTTAAGTTTCGGGCAATTTTGCATACTGTATTTTTATCGCGAAACCCTCAATACTTATTCTTTTCTCAAAAAGGTGCTTTAACTTAAATAAATTAAAATAATTAAATCTTCCATTTAATAATCCTCATTTAATTATTATTTAATTTCTAAAATTATAATTTAACGATGTAGGTTTTTACACCATCGGTATTGATTCTAATTGTTTCGTTCTTTGTTTTTCTCTCAAATTTGGTATTCTTAACTTTGTTACTTTTTAAGTAATATTAGTATTTTTTTTTCTATTTTTCAAGTTACTTTGTCGGTACACGTTTATACTGCGAAATATCTGGTATTCACACTTTTCTTCCAAAAAGAGACTTTATACTGATTATTATAATTTTCCCAAAATTATCCTACATCAATTATGGAATATTTTCCTAAAATCATAATTAACTTATTAAATTCCTAATTTAGCAGTGTGAGTCTTACAAATATCATCCTGGTTTTACCGGTCTACGGATAACCTAATATCTCACAGAGACGAATTCATTCAGCTTGTCACACTAGCCCTGAGTCCTGAGGGCATGCCTAAGAGTATACCTACGTGTCTCCATGTTTCGGGCAGACAAAGTATACAATTAAAGCAAGGCTTCCATAGCACAGGTCTATATGACAATATCATGTCTGAGGAAAGTGATAACTCTCTGGTGGAGAGTTTTTTTTAGGCTTATTTATGATGTTTTGGTGCCATAAATATACATAATTCTCTTGGTTTTATATGATTAATGCATGAATTCTATATTTTCATGATTTGAATGAGAAATATGTTAAATGTGGATATTTGAAGATAATTTGAGTGTTAGAAACCATTTATTGCATTTGTTATTTTATTGCAGGTCAGTGCTGTAGCATTGAAGATGAGGTCAGCAACGTGTTTGGTTGACATCATCACCAACAAGCTATGGACCCAAGCCCAAATTAATGGAGGAAGCTTCTGAATGCACAAATAGAGATCCTTATCTGAATACGCACTCATGGATTTTCAAGGAATCATAATCCAATCTCCAACAAATCAGCGTCCACAAATCCAAATCAAATCTGAAGTATATTTGGAAAGATTTGGAGAAGATATGTGTAAGAACCCGCACCGTTAAATTAGAAATTTAAATAACTTAATTCTGAAATTAAAGAATAATTCCATAATTGACCTTGAATAATTATGAGAGGGCGTAAATAATTATAGTAAAGGCTTAATAATGTTGAAAGTCACTTTTTCTGATGAAAAGTGCAGATACTGGTTCTACTTCACGATATAAATGCGTAACGATGAAGTATCCCAAAAAATTATAATAAGTGTATGAATATTCCTAGAATAATATTTAGGACTGATATATCAAGTTTGAAGTCATAATAATGAGTTTTGATGTCAAAACTAATACCGACTGCGTGTAAAACGCTTACCGGCAAAGTGCTACAAAAATTATAATAAAAATATTTTAAATCCAAGAAAAATGGCTAGGTTCATAATATGAAGTTTGAGATTAAAAAGATTAGCGAAACTATTAATGCAAATACCGACGGATTAAGTAAGTGGAACTATAAATAGAAATGTTTCACACAAACCTAGGTCAGTTTATGATCCCTAGGCTGATCCTCTTCATTTCTGCCACTCTCCCCTCAGCTCAAGGCTTGAGATTTTGCATGGAGCATGACCAAGAATCTATTTTTAACCACATTGCTCCATTTCTAAGCCATTGAACCATCATCATTCCTTTTAAACACTGAGTAGTCAGCATTGTGAGGGAGATAGGAGCTTCATTTCTGAGTGTCAGCCTCTGTTTGGTGAGTGTTGTGAGCTGACTTCTTGGTGAGTGAGGGGGAAGCCATTTACTTGACACTTGAGGCTTCAAGAAGCCACCTTTTGGTATAAAGGACCAAGCTTGTGTGTCAAATTTGTGGTCTTGGAAAGTCAGAACCTTAAAGCTGTGTTGGAGGCTCCAAGCCACTTCCTTTTTCTGAGTTCTTGAGCCTAGAGGTAACTCATGATCATTCCCTTTGAAACTTCATGGTTTTAGCTTGTTTGTGTCATTAAAAAGAGAACTTTGATCATTCAAGTTAAAGGTTGATAATGCATGCTTAAAATGTATTAATGAACTTCTGTTTGTGGAGTTATTGGAGTCCAAATCGTGAGAGGACCCTTAAAATGGAGATTATGCAGAAACTGCACGAGTTTCTGCATTCTGTCTGATAAGTATTCGAATAATTTTCGTGGAGTATTCGAATACTCAACAAGAGGTATTCATATATTCATGAAGGAGTATTGTGATACTTTTCTGGGAAAAAAAGTATTCAGATACCTTAGTAAATGTATTCGAATACTTGGTGATATTCGAATACTGTAGTGAAAGTATTTGGATACCTTGTGGTATTCGGATACTATGAGGAAAGTATTCAGATACTTTTTAGTATTCAAATACTTCAGTGAAAGTATTGGGATACTTTCTGGAGACATGGAGTATTCGAATACTCATCGAGGAGTATTCGAATACCTCATGTAGATTTAGCCTAAAATCACTTAAAACAAGTTGGAAAGTCTTAAACACTTAGTGAAACCTTGGGCTATGAATATTAATGATTATTTATGATATAAACAGACTGTGATTGTGCTGTTTGGTGACCTTGGGCTGTTGTGGACTCTTGACTTGGGATTGTTAGCTTGCGAGGTAAGCTTCCGTGTACTCAATTTTGCCCATTGTTGGTTCCACCATACCTCATGGAGGGGTGGTTTATATGCATGATGTGTTTTTGTGAAATTATGTGATGATTACTGAAATGCTATTGAGCTATTTTATGAGTGCTAATGCAATATGATATGTATGTGATGTTCCACCTAGACGGTAACCCTGAGTATGTGGAGACATACAAGACGGTAACTCTGTGGATGAGGTGCAAGCGATGTCCCTTGTACTATGGGTTGTAGACGTATCTAATTCCTATCTTTTATTCTCTGGCGAGTAGGACGCATACACACATGACATGGATAGATGCTGCATTGCCCAAGTTTTGGAAATTATATTGCACAATTAAGTGAGCTTGGGGAAAAGATATCCTTGATATAACACCTCGTATTTCTAAAACGTATAATTATATATGAAAATAAGGATTAAAGGGTAGGATTAGTGAAAATCCTAAAATTAAGGCCAAAATACAAAGGAAGGGTAAAACGGTAATTAGCCAAACACGTAACCCTAGGAAGATAAAATTGAGTAGGAGGTCTCAAATGAGAAAACTAATCCTGGAAATGGATTCTGAAAATTTGGTGAATAGTGTTTTTACCGGGTAAAAATATCGCGGTACAGTTGCACCATAAAACGTGCCGAATGAATTTTGAGCTCTAGGTTTGGATATAAGTTATAAATGGTATATAGGACTAGGAAATATGATTTATGATGAAAATTGACGGAAATTAGTGAGTTTGGGGAAGCGTGCCCACAGTGCGCGTAACAACTTAAAACTGTGATTTCTCCGAACGACCAGAAAACTCCAGATTCATCTGATCAAGGGCAATTAAAGGACAATGGTTAATGTTAAAAATTAGAGTTTCTAGTTAGTTTAGGAAATTATGAACGTTTAGCGGAATAGGAGGGAAATTCGAATTAATTTGAAATCACGTGAGGTGGCGGTGGGGCCCACCTCACTTAAGTGGACCTTGCCACTTGGACCTCACCACCAAATCAGCTCACTCCCTCACCTCCTCTCTCACCAAAATCGAGTTGCTTCCATGGAAGGGGAATATTTGATTCAAATCTTCTTTCTCTCATAACTCCCTACGTACAACCTCAAATCAAGAAAAGTTTGTGAGCAAAGTTGTTGGAAATCATCATCCGAACACATCCCACCGATTAGTTTTCCTTGAAACCCTCTCATTTGAGAGAAATGGGGCAAAACCAGCCACGAATTTGAGAGGATTTTTGGGATTTTTGAAGTTGTTTGTTCAAGCCATTGCTTGGGGATCACTTGGAGGGGTCCTAGGCTAAACTTATGAGTATATTTCAACACATTTTACGGCTTGATTCATGAATTTAAATTTAGAAAACCTAGAGCATGAGTTGTGTAATTGATGTAGTTAGAGAGATCAAATGGAAATTGTGTATTAGACAAATGTGGCTTAGAATGATGTTTTAGAGTGATTGATGTGATAAAAATTATTGGTGAATTTGGGATTTTAACTTAGTAAATTTTGGCTATGGTTTCATGACTTTATGAAATTGGTGTATTGTAGGATTGTGTAATTGAGTTGTTGAGTGTTTATATGAGTTAATAGTAGGATTGTATGATGTGTAGGAATGTTGAATTGGATTGGATAAACTTGGTTGGGAAGCATGATAGAATTCAGCCATATTGGGGAAATTGGAGTGTGATGTTGTAATATCATGCAATTGATGTATTGTGTTGTTAAATGGTATTTAAAGGTGTTGTGTGATGAGTTGATGCATAGAAAATTAAATGAAAAATAATTGAAGTGTATGTGAAGTGCTTTTTGACCTAGAAGAAATAATTGGGAAAATGAGGTTGTGTTGGTGTAGAAGGAAAAGTGGCACCTAAAATGGTATCGTGGTAGCCGTAGGATGCTAAAGAAAAATAAAAAGAAAATTTAGAAAAATATTGGATTTAAGCCTATGTTGGCCGAACCTACCATGTGTAGGGGAGGATTTTTGGTGTTTTGGAATCTTGTGGATTTCACCTTGTATTGATGATCCTTGTGTGATCATTGTAGGTTGCCTCCCGCGGAATTGAACTCAGAACCGTGAGCTTGGTGGTTTGCCTTTGGTCCCGGACCAAAGGGATTTTGGCATTTCTATTTGTACCAAGCTCGGGAACGTATTAAAGTGGAGCTGTAAGAAGGAGATTATTCAGGTAATCCCTTGGTACTGGGGTTTGATCCCCATGTGTGCTCCACCATGCCCGTTGAGGGTAGTGGTTGGAGGTGTATGTGGATAATATAGTATAACATGTTCATGCATTTTTGTATGTTAGTGGTACATTGGATGTACCGAGTCTCTAGCCAGTAGACAGTTGCCTTCGGGCGTTATAGACTTCCACTGGATAGGTCTCCATGAGGGAGTACCAGTAGACCTGGGGTCGTGGTGTGTCATCCTGAGAGGAGCACACTAGGAAGTCTCGGGTGTATATGGATAGAGGGTGCCTTGGTTGATGTTCTGGGAACACTCCTTGGTTTGAAACCCGTAGGTTATGTGCCGAGGCCATTAGGCCGGATGTTGCGTGGTATTGGCGTCGACCATTCCAGCTTCATCGTATTTTGATTCCCTATGCTTCCCTACTTCACTAAATCCATTGCTTTGTCCCGTTTTAAATGTTATATTATGTTGTTGATATGAATCGAAGTGAGCCATTGGGCGGAGTATTCTCCAGAACCTCTGGGTTACTGAGATATATCCGTATATCTCACTCCGCTTTGGGGACTTTGTTTTAGGTAGTGCCAGTGGTGTCGGAGCGGCGAGCAAGAGGCCCGTAGGATGAGCTCGTGGTTTTATGTTGGATTTTGCATTTTGGGGCCATTGGGCATAGGCTAGACTTAGGACATGAACATCGTATTGAGTTAAAGTTATGCATTGCATCATTGATGTTCATGCCATATTTTGTCTAAGTTTAGCTTATGTTTAGCATGATTTATTTTGGAGGGTTTATGTATATGTTGATGTTGTGTCTTTAAGGTTGATGTAATATTTGTAAGAAGTATTGCAAATTGTAATTTGAAGACCTTGTGTATTATTGGAGCATGTATATGATGAAAGGGCAATAGGCCTATTCTAGGATTGATTTATGCTTTATGTTTCAAAGAATGCATGCAAATGGAATTTGTGATTGAAATTAGTAACCTTGAAAAAGTAAGCATTGATTACGTATATTGAGCAAATGGTATATAAATTGTGAAGGATTGTAAGAGCACCAAAGCATTGTTGGTCCTTGAGTGCCACCCATGATTATTAGGTACAAAATTGAGGTTAGATAACACACCTTCAAAGGTGGAATTTATTGGAAAAACAAAGGAAACTCTGGCGAAATTTCTAGAAATTGGCAGAATTTAGGTGACCTTTGGGAGAGAATATCTCCCTCCACAGAAGTCCAATGGAGACTTTCTATACGCCGTTTTAAAGCTTGAGATGTCCTATACCTTGTGTTAAAATTTGAGAATTTTTTGGGTTTCACGCAGCCCTGTAGAGGCCAGAGAAACCGGACTGTACAGAGCACCCCTGTACAGGGGCTGTTTCTGGTTGTTTTTGGGAATTTTATTACCACTTCGTTTCTTGGTTAAATTAAGTGCATGATATGTCAAATCGAATCTTGAGGTGTCTAGTTTACATTATAAACATTTGAGAGCAATTTGTTGAGTGGATTCTCCGGAATCACTGAGAGAGTAAGGACTGTTCGGAGCCCTATTTGGAGTTGGCTGGCAGATTTTCTTGTCCAACTTCAAACGGTGATATCCAGAGCAAACAAGAACTTTATGACTCGTGTGATAGCTCGTTAGAAAGGTAATTAAGTCTAGAATAATATACTAAAAGATGAGAGGTTCGCGGTATGATTTTTATCCGCAGAAATTAAAAGACCAAATCATGTTCGGATAGGTAGAAAACGTAAAAGTGAGATTTAGGCTAAGTGGGTTTATGGGACCCCTTAGTGATTTGAGAGAGGTAATATATGATATGTAAGTAATTTAAATAATTATTCCGCAAATATTTTTCAGTTACGGTCACAGCTTTTATTTATTACGCTTTGTTATTGTTTTAAATGCTCGCGTAATAAAATGAAAAAAGTTTATTCGCATTTTTATAAATAAATTGCTGTGATTGTAACTACGCTTAATATCATAACCAATGTTAACAATACCGGTACGTAACAGGCTGTTACACTTGAGGACCACTTGTCTTTCTGAGATTTCTTTTTAGAGATCTCACCCCGCGTTGGGGCACATTTTTAGGTACAAGTACCTCGGGGGTTGATACCTCTAGAGGCAGGAGGCCGGAGCTGAGTTGATATATGCATGTCTACCTGTTATTGCTTTTGGATTTATACATGCCTTGTTATTTATGATATGGCTATAGATTTGAGACATTGTTGGCTTTGTTGCCTTATTTGGTGAGCATGGGAGTTGTCCATGCCACATTGATATCCGTTATGTTTTTAAACTTGAGTTGTACTTATGTATCAGGATATGGTCTGATCTACGTGTTGTAGTTCCGTGACTCGATACTATTTATGATGAGGTTATTCTGTTAGTTATTTATTTCCATTTACATACAGGGGATATTTTGAAAAGGAATAAGTAATCCACTTGGTTAATGATTAATGATGTCATAATTGGAAAGAAAAAGTTAGCTTCCGCATTTAATTAGCTGCGCTATCACCATATGTATGTTTAATACACCGGGTGCACACAAGGAGTTACAATATGCAGCAACATCATGTTCTGTCCCTGGATCATATCTGCAGCAAATAAGGAAAGAATCTCCAATCAGCGGTGCAACAAAACAGAGTTGCATCTTCAATCATAGCTCCAGCAAATAAGGAAAGAATCTTCAAGCAAATCAAGCAAGTTGTCGCTACAGTAAAATAGAGTTGTATCTTCAATCATATCTGCAGCAAATAAGGAAAGAATCTTCAAGCAAATCAAGCAAGATGTAGCTGCAGCAAAACAGAGTTGTATCTTCAATCATAGTTGCAGCAAAACAGAGCAGATTTGAACATGATTTGTAATGGATTTGAAGAGCTAATTGAAGCCCAATTCATCAGAGTCTATAAAAAGAGGAAGCCTACACATATCAAACAGGTTGGAGAGTCTCTCTTTGAGGCTGGTTAGCCTCTCTTTTAGAGAGAAGTTGGGCTTTAGGAGGAGATATCAGATATGTAACACCCCGTGTATACTCGGTTTGTTATCATGTCATCGTATTAAGTTGTGCTTAATTAAAATTGCGGAATAAATTTTTCTTTTCAATTATGACGTCATTAACAATAACCAAGTTGATAACTTAATCCTTTTTCATAAAACATTACCTGTAAATTGCAATAAAAGCTAAGTACACTGAATAACCTCATATATAAATAAGTGAGTATATAAATCACGGAACTACAACACGTAGTCCGGACCATAATCCTGATTCATTATACAATGCGAATCTAAATCAACAAAGTAAAGTCAATGTGGCATGGACAACCCCCATGCTCACCAAATAAGACAACAAAGCCCAACAGAGTCTCAAGTCAAACAACATGATAGTAAATAAAGGACATGTCAGCATCCAAGCATATCATCAATAACAATATATATCTCAACTCAGCTCTGGCAACCTGCCGCCCAAGGTATCAACCCCCGAGCTACCTGAACCTGAAAATATGCCCCAAACGTGTGGTGAGATCTCTAAACAGAAATCTCAGTAAGACAAGGGGTCCTCAAGGATTTCTCCACCCCAAGCTCACTTACATGTGCAATATAAGTTCTAAAAGCAGTAAAATAATATCAGTTCCAAAAGCAGTGCAATGCAGCAGAATAATCATGTCATGTGTGTCAACTATTCTAATGGCCAGAGAAATGCAGGATTTACATACGTCTACTACCTAAAATCAGTGCAAGACACCACTTGCACCCACCATAAAATCACCCTATGGTATGTCTCATACATACACAGGCTTACCGTCTAGGTAGAACAACACATGCATATCATAAGGCATTTTGCACATAATAGCTCAACAACATTTCAATTACCAAAACATGAAAACACATCATGCATATAAACCATTCCCCCATGGGGTATGGTGGAACCAACAATGGCTAAACCGAGGACACGAAAGCTTACCTCACAAGTTAACCGTCAAACCAAGAGTCCACACAAGCTCAAGGTCACCAAACAGCACCCTCACAGTCTGTTTATAACATAAATAATCAGTATTATTCAATGTCCAAGGTTCCATTAAGTGATTAAGGCTTTCCAACTCATTTTAGGTGATTTAACACTAAATCTGCATGAGGTATTTGAATACTCCTCGATGAGTATTCGAATACTCCAAGTCTCCAGAAAGTATCCGAATACTTTCACTTAAGTATTCGAATACCACAAGGTATCCGAATACTTTCCCAACAGTATTCGAATACTACTCAGTATTCGGATACTACACTATGGTATTCGAATACTTTTCTTCCCAGAAAAGTATCTCAATACTCCTTCAAGGAGTATTCGACTACCACAGGATAAGTATTCGAATATTACACGAAAAATATTTGAATACTTATCAGACAAAATGCATAAATTCATGCATTCTCTCCATAAGTCCCATTTTAATGATCCAAACTCGATCTGGAGTCCAATAACTCAATCAACAGATGTTCATTTATGTATTTTAAGCATGGTTCATCAACGTTTAGCTTAAATGATTAAAGTTTAACCCTTTAAGGACTCACACAAGCTCAAATCATGAAAATACCAAAGAGGTGATCATGGTTTACCTCCAACGCTCAAAACTCCGAAAATGTGACAGATAATAAGCCTCCAACACAGCACCAAGACTCTGGCTTTGTAAAGCCACGAAAATACACAAAAGCTTGGTCCTTTCTTTATCAAAATGGCTTCTTGAAGCCTTCAATGCCAAGTAAGTGGCTTCCTCAATGAGAACCACCAACTAAGCCCACAAACCACCACTCACAGCAACTACACTCAGCACACAGCAGCCTCTCACCCACACAAGGAAAGCTCACACCTAGTGACAGTGTTTAGATGAGGGAACAAGGTATAAATGTGGTTCCTTGAAGTTTTTCTATGGAGGAATGAAGGTGGAAAATGGAGGAGAAGAGGCTGAAGGCAGTCAGTAACAAGAGCCTCACGTAGGAATGAAATTATGGCCTAGGGTTTTGGGCCTATAGGCTATTTAAAGGTCCATAAAATTAATCACATTGTATTAGCACTAATAGCTATGCTTATCATTTTAATCCCAAACTTTGGATTCAGAACCTAGCCATTTTGCTAGGATTTATCATTTTTTTATTTTATTTTTCGCAACACTTTGCCGGTACGCGCTTTTACGTAGCCGGTATCAGTCTTGACGCCAATTCTCATTATTTTGACTTCAAAATTTGAATTCACGTTCTAAATATTATTCTAGGAATATTCCCATACTTATTATAATTTTCAAGGATACTTCATCTTTACGCATTTATACCGTGGAGCAGAACTGATATCTGCACTTCTCGTTAGAAAAACGACTTTCAACATTATTAATCACTTACCATAATTATTTAAGCCTTCTCATAATTATTAGGGTCAATTATGGAATTATCCCATTAATCTCATAATTATATAATTAATTTTCTAAATTAGCGGTGCAGGTTATTTCAAGATCCAAGTCCGCGAAACACAGAGAGATTTTGAGGGTTTGTTGAGAGAGATCCAACAGATCAAAGGGTGAGGCTAGGGTTTGATAAAGAGATCATTGAATCCAGTGGATCCCTGCACTATTCTGACGGCTGAGGCAAGGTTGATGGTGGTGGAGCTCACAGTTGCTGCGAGAGCAGTGCTACATCAACGTCCCTGTTTTTCTTATCTTAGATTTATGGAATCTTATTCTTTCTTTGTTGTTTCTTTCTATTCAAGTATGACCTAAATTGTTAGGATTGGGTGATAGAGTACCCTTATTGTGATGTAATAAGTTTGCCTAAACTTTGTTACATGATTATCCTCTTGGTTGTTTAATAAAGTATTTACATTGTCTTTAATCTTGTTACTTCATCAAGAGAGAGTTGCAAGGTACTTAGGATTTAGGCTATAGAGATATTGGTGAATCCTGAAAGTTATTAAACATTGTGGTTTAACTAATTTAATTGGTTAATTGTGGGTAGAGAGATCATTCACACCACAAAATCATATGGAACTTGAACTTAATGGATTCATAACTATGTTGGCCATATATATAACACCTCGTATTTCTAAAACATATATTAATATATTAAATATGGATTAAAGGGTAGGATTAGTGAAAATTCTGAGATTAAGGCCAAAATACGAAGGAAGGGTAAAACAGTAATTAGCCAAACACGTAACCGTCGGGAAGTAAAATTGAGTAGGAGATCTCAAATGAGAAAACTAACCATGGAAATGGATTCAGAAGGAAAAATTGTGTGGTTAGACAAGTTTCTGAAAATTTGGTGAATAGTGTTTTTACCGGGTAAAAATACCGCGGTACAGTTGCACCGTAAAGTGTGCCGATTGAATTTTGAGCTCTAGATTTGGACATAAGTTATAAATGGTATATAGAACTAGGAAATGTGATTTCTGATGAAAATTGATGGAAATTAGTAAGTTTGGGGAAACGTACTCACGGCGCGCGAACAACTTAAAACTGCAATTTCTCCGAACTACCGGAAAACTCCGAATTCATCTGATCAAGGGTAATTAAAGGACAATGGTTAATGTTAAAAATTAGATTTTTTAAATAGGTTATGAAATTATGGACGTTTAATGGAATAGGCTGGAGATTTGAATTAGTTTGAAATCGCGTGAGGTGGCGGTGAGGCCCACCCCACTTAAGTATGACATGCCACATGTGCACTGTCTTATTCACTCTCTTCCTCCCACTCCTTCCTCTCTCCAAACCCGCGGCCCCCTCCATTATTGTGCAAGTTTTTCTTCAAAACTTCTCTCCTCCCTAACTCACTCAAAACATCATCAAATCAATAAAAGTTTGTGACCAAATTGGTTGGAAATCATCATCCAAAGACAACCATGATAGTCTTGAGCCATGAAACTCTCTAGATTTTGAGTAAAACTCTCCCCAAACCCGTGGCCAAAGTGAGTAGATTTGCACTCATGGAGTTGTTTGGTTCTCCAATGCTTGGATATGTCTTGGAGGACTCTTAGGCCTTAATTGTGGGTAAGTTTTCACACTTTTCATTGGTTGATTCATGAGATTTATGATTTGTGCCCTAAAGTTAAATTGTGTGATTGATGTAGTTAGAGAGCTCAAATTAAAATTGTGTATTAGATGAAAGTGACTTAAAATGATGTGTTGGAGTGATAAATGCAATAAAAATTATTGAGAAAATGGTTGATAACTTAGTGGATTTTTGAGTGTGATTTCATGACTTGGTGGAATTTAATTGGTTATATGATTGTGTAATGGAGTTGTTGGATGTTTTGCATGAGTTAATATTAGGATGTTATGATGTATTGCATTGTTAAATTGGATTGGATATCCCTTGGTAGGAGGCTATGGTGAATTCAACCATGTAGGGCATTTAGGATCCAATGATGCAAAAATTGTGTAATTGATATTGTGTAGTGTTAAATGGTATTTTGAGGTGTTGTGAGGTGAATGGATGCATGACAGATAAAAGGAAAAATACTTGGTTGTGTGGAAATTGGTAATTGGACCTAGAGTGGAATAAATGGCAAAATGATGGTAGGATGGTGTAAAATGGAAAGTGACACCTAAAATGGTGTTGGGGTAGCATTATGATGCTAAAGAAAAATAAAAAAAATTAGGAAAATATTTTGATATTTAACACTTGTTTGGCCAAACCTACCATGTGAAGGGGAGGGAATTTGACGTTTTGTGACTTTGGTGGATTCACCGTATATTGATGATCTGTGTATGATCAATGTAGGTTGCCTCCTGCGAATTTGAACACTGAACAATGAGCTCGGTGGGTTGCCCTTGGTCCCGGACCAAAGGGATTGTGGTAAGTACTCTTGAACCATGCTTGTATGTTTGATAACTTGCAAGTGTTGGATGAATGGAAATTTAATTGGGAATGTCCTATGTGTAGGCATTTCTGTTGGTACCTAGCTTGGGACGTATAGCATTGGAGCTGGGAGAAGGAGATTATTAAGGTAATCCTTTGGTACTGGGGTTTGATCCCCGTGTGTGTTCCACCATGCTCGTTGAGGGTAATGGTAGGAAATGTATGTGAATAATATAGGATAACATGTTCATGCATATTGTATGTGTTGTGGTACATAGGAATTACCGTGTCTCTGGCCAGTAGACTGTTGCCTTCGGGAGTTACGGACTTCCACTGGATAGGTCTCCATGAGGGGGTTCTAGTTGACCTGGGGTCGTGGTGTGTTATCCGAATAGGAGCACACTAGGAAGTCTCAGGTGGATATGGATGGAGGATGCCTTGGTTGATGTTCTGGGAACACTCCTTGGTTTGAAACCCGTAGGCTATATGCCGAGGCCAATAGGCTGGACGTTGCGTGGTTTTGGCATTGACCATTCCAACTTCGTCGTATTTTGTTTCCCTATGCTTCCCTACTTCTATAAATCCCTTGCTTTATCCCGTTTTCAGATGTTATGTTATATTGTTTATATGCATCGAAGTGAGCCATGAGGTGGGGTATTCTCCAGAACCTCTGGGTTATTGAGATATATCCGTATATCTCACTCTGCTTTGGAGACTTTATTTCAGGTGGTAGCACTGGTGTTGGGGCGGCGGGCAAGAAGCCCGTAGGTTGAGCATGAGGACTTTTATTTATTTTGCATTTTGATGGCCAGTGGGCCTGGGCTAGCCTTAGGACATGAACATTATGTTGAGCTTGGACCATTCATATTGTCATTTTGTTCATGTCTCTTTTGGGCTAAGTTTAGTGGTTGGTTATTATGTTTCATTTGAAAGTTATGGCAATGTAAATTGTAATATGTCTATTTGAGAGGTTGTAAATTGTAATATGGAGAATTGATGTAACATTAAAGTATGTAATATGATGAAAGGGAAATAGGCCTATTCTAGGATATGAATGATGTTTTATGATTCAAAGAATGCATGTAAATGGACCATGTGATTGAAATTAGTTAACTTGAAAAAGTAAGCATTGATTATGTATTTTGGGCAAATTGAATATAAATTGTGAAGGATTGTAAGAGCACCAAGGCATTGCTGGTCCATGTGTGCCACCCATGATTATTAGGTACACCATTGAGGTTAGATAAAACATTTGCAAAGATGGGATTTATTGGGAAAACAAAGGAAACTCTGACGAAATTTTTAGAAATTGACAGAATTTAGGTAAACTTTGGGAGATCATATCTCCCACCACAAAAGTCCAATTGGGATGTACCATACACCGTTTTAAAGCTTGAGATGTCCCCTATCTCTTTTTAAAATTTGAGAATTTTATGGGTTTCACACAACCCTGTATAAGCCATTGAAGACGGAATGTCCAGAACGCACCTGTGCAGGGGCTGTTTCTAGCAGTTTTTGGGAATTTTTTTTCCCTCTTCGTTTCTTGGTAAAATTATGTACATGATATGTAAAATTGAAGCTTGAGGTGTCTAGTTTACTGTATAAAATTTTGAGAGAAATTGGTTTAGCGTAATTTCCAGAATAATTGATTGAGTGAAGACTGTTTGGAGCCGGATTGAGGTTGGTTGGCAGATTTGCTCGTCCAACTTCAAATGGTGATATCCGGAGTAAACAAGAACGTTATGACTCGTGTGATAGCTCGTTAGAAAGATACTTGAGTGTAGAGTAACATACCAAAAGATGAGGAGCGCGCGTCATGCGGTTTATCCGCAGTAATTTAATTACCGAACCATGTTCGGATAGGTAGAAAACGTAAAAATGAGATTTAGGCTAAGTGAGTATATGGGAACCCCTTAGTGACTTGTGAGATGTGTTTTATGATATATAAGTAGTTTATAATCTTATTCCACGAAGAGTTTGCACTTACATTTGGGTGTCCTAGAGACAATCTTATGATTAAATAAGGACAGAGATGTAGACCTTTTTAATATTGTTGCAAATAAATAAAAGCACTCTTTATCTTGTCTCATAATTCTGTCTCGATATTAATGTTAATATATTATGAATAACTTGATAAACCCCGTGGAATAAAATAGGTATCTCGAGTATCTGTGATGAGATCACAATCATGAGGATTCAAGAATACCGGATGTTTATTCCTAATTTTATATTCCTAGTCTAGAGATACTGAGAATGGGGTCAGTAATCTCGAGTAAGACTAGCACGACTTATCTACTTGTATATGGATACAAGGTATAGACCTCATGTGCTACAGATATGGAGATGTCTTAGCTAAAGTCGTGGGTGAACCTATAAGGGTATAGCTCGCACTGAACGGACCCACAAAGAGACTCTATGAGGAAATCTCACAGATAGTATCATTAGAGTAGTCTTTTCATATTTGGGTATGTCTTTCCTTAGACCAAAAGTTATCACTTAGACTGTGTTCTAGAAGGCATGCTTTGACTGTATACCTCGTCTGCCTGAAACATGGAGACTCCTAGGTATGCTCTTGGGCCTGTCCTGATAGGGCACAGGGCTAGGGTGATAAGCTGAAGGAATTCGTCAAATCTCTGTGAGAGATTAGGTTATCCTTAAACCGGAGAAATCAGGATGACATTTACAGTGACTCGGGAATCTATGCATAGTAAAAGAGATCATAAGATGATCCGCCTTTAGAGTCAGTAAATTGAAGACTCCTTATTTCATATAAAGCTAACCCTAAACCGCAAGGGATGATGCGTTTCCTTACCCTAGGTTTTAAGGGAAGGTAACCGAGACGAAGGGACAAACATACGGAAACCAAATATGTTTAATAGGATGATCAAATCATTAATTTAACTAGTTCTGGGGCAACAAAGCATTGCTAGTGCTCTGTGTTGTCATTAGATGGGTTGTGGGCTTATTAGGCCCAAGCCCATTTATGTCAGTGGCTAAGTTGGACCTAATGGGTCACACACAAAAACCTAATTGTCTAGATGCTCTAGTATTAAAGATATTGGGCCTAATAATAGTTATTAGCCCAAGAAGTTGTTTGGAACTCCACCTAAAGGGGTGGAGGGCGCATGGATCATTGTAATGGGCTTGGATAGTCCAAGACATTACTAATTAATTTAATTAGTTAAATTAATTATCAAACATTTAAATTTTGAATTTTGGAATTCGAAATTTGAATTTTGAAATTTTGAATTTTGAATTTGAATTTCGAAATTCGAATTTCGAAATTCGAATTTTGAATTTGAAATTTGAAATTTGAAATTTGAAATTTGAACTTTGAATTTGAATGTTTGAACATTTGAATTTGAATATTTGAATGTTTGAATTCAAATATTTGAATTCGAATTTGAATTGCCTATGAAAGGTTGTTTCATAACAAAAGGATAAGATGAGATCTTGTTGGAACAAATCACTAGTATCATGAGAGAATCTTTTGGACATAATCCAAGGCTATATATGGCGCTGATTTGGGCTGTTGGTGAGCAAGATTTGCTCATCAAAATCAGCTCCAGAAGATTCAGTCAGTTAGGAGAAAATCTGAGTGAGTTGATTCAAATTAGAATGCAACTACTCAGATGTATCTGGTCACCTTTTTGGGCTATATGGGGCGCACCATATAGCTGATCTTATGAAGATTTCTGATCAGAATTTTGAACCAATTCTCAAGAGAATATTCCAGGAGCCTGTTAGCAATTTTTGAAATTAAACAGCTCCACTTCTCTCTCTCCAATCCGGCGCCTAATGATCAGATTTTTGGGAGAAAAATCTGATTGGTATTTTATTTTAAATACTCTCCTCTTATGCGCCTAAGTCAAGAAGTTGTTCCTCCAAGGGTTTTTCTGAAACTTCACACATAGAGCGCCTAGCAAGCCTCTTTGTGGTGATCATCTGGTGGCTTCACAAGAAGGAGTTCTTGCACCTAGACGAGTGGGTGGTGTGGATCAACATTAGAGGGTCTGAACCCTTCAGACCTGCCTTGATCATCTGGTGATTTCACGAACAAGGTAACATCATGCTTTCCTAAAGCATGATCTTGATGTGCATGTATATTCCGCAAAGAAAAATTTTGTTTTTCCCTCTTGCATGCATCGGCCTTCAAGGCCATTTCGAACTTTCAAGTGGTATCAGAGCCCGGTTGCTTTACCATCGACGGGTGATGGTACCTTGTTTGTGATCATATTTTTCACGGTTAAAATCTCTTTAAAGGTTAAAGATTCAATTTTTTATGAATGGATTCTAATTTACAATACTTTAAACGGTTAAAGTTTTCGTTTTTATGAACATGTTATTTCGAATGCCATGTTCATGCATCCATTCATATTCATGGTTGTCTTTTTCTTTATAAAAGTTTTAAAAGGAAGCACCTTTTTGAAGGGTGGAGTTCGACCATGAAAGGTGTTTTGAACACCTTGATTGTTTTCTTATTTTTTTTCTCCATGAATTGTTTCATGAGCATGCAATAAAATTTTTCGAAAATTAATCTCATATACATGAGTATATGGTTCGGCCATTAAGTGTTGATGGCTATATGCATGATTTAATTTTGTGTTCTTTGAGAAAGAGTCAACAAAATTAGAATTATATTAATTGTTATATAATTCGGCCAATTGAAAAATTAAGAAAAGTTTTAAATTTTAAATATGTTTTGATAATTAATTGTTAAATATCAAGACATACGTGAAAAATATATATTATGTGATAATATTTTGTACTTGTGAGTTGTCTAACATTTCAGGTGCAAAAGAGGAAGGGGATGGTCATGGTGCCCGGAATTTGAAATTTGAAGTTTTAAATTAATTTGTAATTTTGGGCTCTTTTACAAGAGATGTAATTTAAATTTCAAATTTTTTGTAATTTAAATTTTGTAATTTAAATTTTGTCCCTCCAAGATGTTTTGGAGTTTCTTTAATTGTAATTAGAGAAATTAGGCTAGTGGCGTATAGACGACAAGAAGCCGAGGCTTGAGAAGCAAGATGGACAAAAGAGCGAGCACCATGACTATCTCAAAATAAAACTGTTTTATTTGCATGTATGTTATTATACGACTAGTATGCATGAGATAGAGTATCGCGATATGTATGCTTTATGGCTTATGACGTCTAGTATGCATGAGTTGGACTAAATCGCGTTTGTATGATTATTATGCAAGTCCAATTGCGACTAGTTTAAACCGTTAGATGTATGACATAGGTTACGACTAGCATGATAATATATTAATGCGTTTGATGAGACTTAATAAACCCTTAATAAAATGAACCCTTAAAAGGAATAAAATTATTGAGCGCATGATTACCTCCCACCACCAATATTACTCAAACCTCCTCTAAATAGTGGTGCTCTACAACCCAGTTGGGACCCACTGTTTCGTTGAGTAAGAGTAGTATTAGAAGTGTAAGACACTTGGGGTGCTGGTTAGTGCTTAACTGAGACATGAGCTGCAGGCTCAGCCGGGCTTATGTGCTTAGGGTAATAGTGCTAGGTTGGTTGCATGAGATGCACCACTAAGTGACAAGGAGTTGTCAACCTAATGTTAAGAAAGGGTATAAGATACCATTGATAAAGATCAATCCATTATTTAAATTAATCTTGCGGTCTCAGACGGGGGTTAAAATAAATAATCGCATTCTTAATCCCACTAAGGTAAATTCTAAAAGTAGAATAACCCTAAGTCAAAAGGAAGGGTCATTGACTTAGATAAAATAGTGGGAGGGGCAAAATTATTTAAAGTCTTTAATAATTTGTTTTTACTACATGACCAAATATTAATTAATTTTATCTTTACATTTTTCAGTTAATTAGTATGACTAATACACTGTCACTGCGCTCCATACTTGATACGAACAAGCTGACCGGTCCAAATTTTATGGACTGGTATCGGAACCTAAGAATTGTTCTAAGGGCCGAAAAGATTGCTTACGTCCTAGATGCTGAATTACCCGTAGCTCCTAGGGAAGGGGAAGATGGGTTCGCGGAATTTGATTTCGAGGCCCACAAACAGCACATGGATGACAATGTGTTGGCTGTCTGCATCATGTTGGCATCCATGTCGCCTGAACTGCAAAAGCAGCATGAGCATATGGATGCTCCCTCTATTGTCTTACATCTCAAGGAGTTGTATGACATTAAAGGCAGGCATGAGAGGTATGAGGCCTCAAGAGAATTGTTCTCTTGCAGGATGTCTGAGAGCATGCCTGTTGGCAGTCATGTTCTTAAGATGATCGGTCTGATTGAGAAGCTAGGAAATCTAGGCTTTATCATGGATGCCGAACTAAGTAATGACTTAGTGCTCACCTCACTTCCACCTTCCTTTAGTCAATTCATCATGAATTACCACATGCATGGGATGCAAGTGAGCTTGCCTGAGTTGTTAAGTATGTTAACAACTGCTGAAGTGTCTATCAAGAAGGATAAGACACAAGCTCTTCTGATTGGTGGGCCTAGCAAGGCCAAGGGTAAGGGTAAGGGGCCTGCTAAAGGTGACTCCCTTAAGCCCAAAGGAAAATCCAAGAAGAAGAAGGGCAACAAGAAGGGTAAGAAAGCATCCAAGGACAAAGGCGATGCTGAGTGCTTCCATTGTGGCAAGAAAGGCCATTGGAAGAGGAACTGTCCAGACTACCTGAAGAGTGTGAAGGACAAGAAGCATGGTGATGCTTCTACCTCAGGTATTTTCATGATTGAGATAAATTATTCATGTGCTAATCCTACTTCATGGGTATTGGATACCGGTTGTGGTTCTCACATCTGCAATATGTTGCAGGCACTTAGGAGCCCCAGGAGATTGGAGAGGAACGAGGTGGACCTCCGCGTTGGAAATGGAGCAAGAGTTGCTGCTCATTCTATTGGAGAAGCCGACCTCATTTTGCCTACGGGCCTTATTTTGCATTTGAATAAATGTCTTTATGTTCCAAGTATTTCTAGAAACATTATTTCAATTTCTTGTTTGGAACAAGATGGTTTTATTTTCAGTATTAAGAATGGTACATTTTCTATCATTATGAATGATATTGTTTATGGTACTGCTACCTTAATAAATGGATTG
>NW_026899168.1:0-77346 GCF_033153095.1 Gastrolobium bilobum | reverse complement strand
TGGATTGTTGAAATTAGGTAACTAGTGCTAAATTGGGAAATGTTGAGAAAACAAAGACATCCTGTCCGGTTGACCAATTTTCATACCCAATGTGACGGAATTGGACTTTGATGTCTCTATGGAAGTTGTAGAAATTTCTCTTATCTTTCCATAGAGACCAAAATGGTGTAATTTGAGTGAGTATAGCTCAAGTTATGAGTGGAAAACTATAGGTAGGTTAAATGACCTTGTTTTGGGTCACCCAGCCCTGTGGATGGTGCCTGGGGCGCCAAATTACAGAACCAGACAGTAGCATCCACGCTGAGGGCGCCACTCCCATGCTGGGGGTGCCAACTTTCTTTTTTCCCACGCTCTGGGCGTGGATCCCACGCTACGAGCGCGGGGTTCTGCAGATTTTGCACCCTTTTTCTTAGAAAATGCCTAACTTTGGCTACGGTGCTCCGATTTGAGCGCGGTTTGAACCTACGCGTAGCTAATGAAAAATACTATAACATAGTAGAAGATAGGAATCATAAAATAAGTGTAGAATTAATTTGATAATTAAAGAGATGAAGACATTCAACAACATATTGTCTAATATACGGGGAATATAATATTAAGTTTAGTCCCATTATTCCGCAAAGCAAATACGGTTATGATCACACACTTGGTTATATTAAATTCGGCACGTTTTAAAAGGAAAAATTTATCCGGAATTTAATTGAACCATGTGATTGTAACTGCGCTTAATGTCGTACGCAATGATAACAATCCGGTTCTAGAACGGAGTGTTACATTTTATGGTATCAGAGCAGTTTCGTAGGGAATAAATGTTAGCTATTATTGTGTATGCTTAGTGTTTGATGCTTTATAGTTGTTTTAGTACTCTTTATGATTATTGCATTTGTGATCACTAAGTGTGGGCCTGATCAACTCACTTCTTTGTGTAACATGTGTAGTGACATGACGAGGCACCGAAACAACCCCGGACCATCAAACACCAATGCTCAGCCAGAACCTGTTGTGGCTGCTCTTGTGAGGCCCAGAAGTGGCCGTGGAGCAACGGGCGTACAACCTGATCCCGTGGCTGAAGCTCTTGCAGCCGTTCAGAGGGAGTTCGCAGCTAGCAGGCAAGCCAATGAAAATCTAATGAAAACAAATGAAGACTCGCAGAATGCTATGGCCGCAATGATGACCAAGTTGAGGACGTTGATGGGTGCTAGGCCCGTGAACCGGCAACCCACTCCTCCTCCTCACACTGCTACGCCTTCTCCACCTCCTTCACAAGAAGAGGGTGTAGCGGGTAACAATGAAGGTGAGGCTAGTCATCCTTCTGGAAGCCACAGTCATCACACAGAAGTTCGTCAACCACGTGTAGAGCACGTTGATGAACATGAAGCGGAAGAGAGGAGATTGACGGCTTTTAGGAAACATAAACCTCCTACTTTTAAGGAGGGTTATGATCCAATGGCTGCAGCAAAGTGGCTCCAGGCGATGGAGAAAATCTTCAAGGTGATGAGGTGCCCTGACGCAATGAAGTTAATCTACTCCGTGTACATGTTGGAAGAAGAAGCGGAGGATTGGTGGACTAATACCGTACAGCCCCTAGAAGCTGAAGGCCGGGAAATCACCTGGCGGTTGTTCGAGACATTGTTCTTGGATAACTATTTCCCTAGAGAGGCTAGGGAACATAAGCAGAATGAGTAGAATGACCTAAAGCAAGGGTCGATGTCGATTGACCAATACTTTGCAAAATTCAACGAGTTGGTGAAATACGCCAATTATGGGAGAGCCTTGCCCAGTCCAGCTGAAATGACCTCCGAGTTCCAATGAGGTCTGAACGAAAAGATGTCTCGGAAGATGTCAAACTGTGACATTCAAGAATTTAGTAGATTTGTAAATCAGTGTCGAAAGGTGGAAGAGGTATACAAGGGGTCACAGATCAAGAAGCCTTCTGAGGCCCAGACACCGAGTGCCAATAAAGCAACGAGCTCAAGTTATTGGAAGAACAAGAAGATGAAAGGCAAGAAGCTAAATGTGAATAGTCCATTAGACTTGTTTAAAAAGCCCGGAACTCCGAAGACTTTTGTTGATAGGGGACCTCCTCCCAAGTGTAAAGGTTGTGGTAAGGAGCATAGAGGCCCGTGTTCTACAGGTGAGGTCATTTGCTATAAATGTGGAAGGTCTGGCCACTACTCCAGGCAGTGTCCTCAGAATGAAGTGAGGACTATGGCAGTTCAAGCTACTGTTGTTCCTGTCTCTGTTGTTCCACCTATGCTAGAGTCTCAGACGGTTGGTAGAGTATATACCATGGACCGTCAACAATCGGAGAAGGCTCCGAATCTAGTGAAAGGTACAATTTATATTGATAATATGGATGTTGAAGTGTTGTTTGACTCAGGAGCTACACACTCCTGTATGTCTGATGTTATGGGCGTTGGGCTAAATATGCAAATGTACGACATTCGCCCTCCAATGAAAGTGGTTACTGCTACTGGAGAGGAGTGTTATACATCCGTGTTATGTAAAGATATTAAGTTCAAATATAAAGGCCGAGATTACGTGCTGGATTTTATTTGTTTACCTATGATCAGCCTTCAAGTTATCTTGGGTATGGACTGGTTGTCAAAGAACTGTGCTATGATAGACTGCTGTGGTAAAAGGATTGTGCTTGCTGCTGATGATTCTGCTATGAGTTCTTCCCCATATCTATCTGTGTTGCAGGTTAGAAAGGCTTTGAGGGTCGGGGCATTGGGATATGTCTTTGTGGGGGGTTTAGTAGGCGGAAGTCATGAGGAGATTGGCACTATTTCCGTGGTGAAGGAGTTTATGGATGTGTTTCCAGATGAAATTCCGCAACTTCCGCCTCATAGAGAGATTGAGTTCACGATTGATCTATTGCCTGGTGTGGGGCCTATCTCTCTGGCTCCGTATCGGATGTCACCACCAGAATTAGCCGAGTTAAAGAAGCATATTGAGGAGCTTTCGGCTAAGCAGTTTATCAGGCCAAGTGTGTCCCCGTGGGGAGCACCAGTTATATTTGTTAAGAAGAAGGACAGTAGCATGAGATTGTGCACTGATTATCGTCAGTTGAATAAGGTTACTATCAAGAACAAGTATCCTCTCCCTCACATAGATGATTTGCTTGATCAGTTGAGGGGTGCTTGTGTTTTCTCAAAGATTGATTTGAGGTCGGGTTATCATCAAATCTGAATTAGGCAGGAAGATATTCCGAAGACTGCCTTCCGATCTAGATATGGACATTATGAGTATCAAGTAATTCCATTTGGACTCACTAATGCTCCGGCGGTGTTTATGGATTACATGAATCGCATATTTAAGCCGTTTCTGGATCAATTCGTGATTGTGTTTATTGATGATATCCTTATATATTCCAAGAGTAAGGAAGAGCATGAGGGTCACTTGAGAACTATGTTGCAAATTCTCAGAGAGAAACAGTTGTATGCAAAGCCTTCTAAATGTGAATTTTGGCTTTCTCAAGTGCAATTTCTGGGTCACGTTATTTCTGCTGATGGAGTGGCGGTTGATCCTAGCAAGATAGAGGCAGTTATTGATTGGGAGAGACCCAAGACGGTAACGGAAATAAGGAGTTTTCTGGGTTTGGCTGGTTATTACCGGAGATTCATTAAAGAATTTTCGGCCATGGTGTTGCCATTGACCCGTTTGACCCGGAAGGATACTCCATTTATTTGGACGCAGGAATGTGAAGAATGCTTTCAGAGCCTTAAGGAGAAATTGACGACTGCTCCGGTGTTAGTACTTCCCGATCCGGAAGGTGAATTTGAGTTATACAGCGATGCTTCTAAAAAGGGATTGGGTTGTGTGCTGATGCAAGATAGGCGAGTGGTAGCGTATGCATCAAGGCAATTGAAATCGCATGAAGGAAATTATCCGACCTATGACCTTGAGCTTGCTGCAATTATTTTCGGATTGAAACAGTAGAGGCATTTCTTGTATGGAATGAAATTTGCAGTATTCAGCGATCACAAGAGTTTGAAATACTTGTTTGATGAAAAGGAGCTGAATATGAGACAACGATGGTGGACCGAGTTCCTAAAAGACTATGATTTTGAATTGAAATATCATCCTGGCAAGGCTAATGTTGTAGCTGATGCACTGAGTCGTAAATCTGTGAGCTTAGCAAGCATGATGATTAGAGATTATGATGTGATCGAGAGGTTCAGAGATATGCAATTATCTAAAACCTTTCCATGTAGAATTTGTGGCATCGAAATTACAAGCATTGCGAATGAACTAATGACCAGAATTAAAGAAGCTCAACTACAAAATGAAAGTGCTAAACGACTGAAAGGTCAGAGTGGTGTATCCTGCAATGATGAGGGTATACTATTATATCAGGGTCGTGTTGTTGTACCTAGGCAGTTGGCAGAGGAAGTAATGACAGAGGCCCATAAGGGTCATTTCACAGGTCATCCGGGAGCTACAAAGATGTATCAGGACCTAAAGATGAATTTCTGGTGGCCTGGTATGAAGAAAGATATTGCCGAATTTGTCTCTAAGTGTCTCATTTGTCAGAAGGTCAAGATTGAGCATCAAAAGCCTTCTGGTATGTTGCAACCTCTGGATGTTCCTGAATGGAAATGGGAGAGTATCTCCATGGATTTCGTAGTGGGACTACCGCGAACACAGGCTAGTTATGATTCTATATGGGTGATTGTGGATAGATTGACAAAATCCGCACACTTTTTGCCAGTTCGGGTAGATTTCTCTGCTGAGAGATTGGCTAGGCTCTATGTGAAGGAGATTGTGAGGCTTCATGGGGTGCCTGAGAGCATTGTTAGTGGTCGGGACCCGAAGTTCACTTCTCGCTTCTGGGGAGCATTGCAGGAGGCTCTTGGCACTCAGTTGAGACTGAGCACTGCTTATCACCCACAGACGGATGGTCAGACTGATAGGACCATTCAGACGTTGGAGGATATGCTGAGGGCTTGCACCCTAGAGCAGGGTGCTGCATGGTATCGATATCTCCCACTGGTTGAGTTTTCCTATAATAATAGTTTCCATGCTAGTCTGGGTATGGCTCCTTACGAGGCCTTGTATGGTCGCAGGTGTAGGACACCTACTTGTTGGTCAGAGGTTGGAGACACAAAGCGGTTTGGATTGGATTTTGTTCAGGAGACTACTGAGCAGATCAAAATGATTAGGGATCGTCTGAAAAAGGAAGAGGATCATCAGAAAAGTTACTATGATCTCAAGCATCGACCTCTAGAGTTTGAGGAGGGAGATCATGTATTCCTAAAGTTGTCACCGATTACGGGTGTTGGACGAGCCCTGAGAGTGAGGAAGCTGAGTCCGAGATTTATTGGACCCTACAGGACCGGTTGCCTACCAGCTTGCTTTACCTCCTCAATCATCAAATTTGCACGATGTATTCCATGTTTCTTAGCTGAGGAAATACGTAGCTGATCCTTCTCATGTGGTTCAACCTGATAACGTTGAGATCCAGGAGAACTTGAAGACTCCTGTTGGGCCACTAAAAATACTCGAAAGAGATGAGAAGAAGCTGAGAAATAAATCCATTCCTATGGTTAAAGTCCAATGGGAAGGAAGGATGCCTGAAGAGTCCACTTGGGTAGGGGTGTTCGCGGTCTGGATTGGATCGGTTTTGGAAGCAAAACTCATCCGATCCAATCCCTTCGGTTTGATCATGTAATCATCCATTCAGTTTAGATTTTTTTTCAAATCCTATCCGATCCAATCCAATTTTTTTCGGTTTGGATTGGATCGGTTTTCGGTTTTTTGAATATCCTAAAATTAGTTTCATGATTATTGTACAAATAACATCTTTTGTACATATTGGCTTTGTAAAAAAAAAATTGAAATACAAAAATATCACTAAACAATACTATAGTTGATGAGACGTGACTAAGTTTTTTTTTTGGTTTAGTTGATGAGTTAATGAGTCTTGAGTTTAGAAATTTTTGGGCTATGATTGGAGAAAGGACAAGTAGGTAGAGGATAATTAATATATTGGATCGGTTTGGATTGGATCGGTTTTCATCAACCCATTCGAAAACCGATCCAATCCAATTATAATTTGCGGTTTGCTTTCGGTTTCCGATTTTTCGGTTTTCGGTTTATTCGGTTATCGGTTTTTCGGTTCGGTTTTCGCGGTTTGGATCGGTTTGGATCGGTTGATGAACACCCCTACACTTGGGAGCGGGAAGACGAGATTCTCCGACAATATCCTGAGTTTAAGGATAGGTACGTTCTTGATTTTGCGGACAAAATCGCTAAAAGGTGGGGTGCCTATAATAGCCCAGCTTAATTAATTAGTAAATCAAGTGTGATTAATTAATTAAGCATGTAGTAGTGAGGAAAATTAAGTATAAGTCTTAATTAAGTGAGATGGGGTCAATTCTGAGTTAAAAAGTGTACTCAGTGAAAATTAAGGGGTATAAATGGGTACAGGCAAAAGTGCCCAAAATATAAAAATAAAAATGAAAATATTCCTAGAATAATATTCCAGACTTTTGGGTAAAGTTTGGTAATTAATGGAGTTGAATAGATAAATGAACCAATACCCACTTGATTCCACTTAACCTATGTTAAGTCATAAAACACAAAACGGAATCCATTTCCCACCCCTTGCCCGTCGAACAGCCAGAGAATGGAAGGAAAAAGAAGAAGAAGAAGAAGAAGAGAGGGAGAGGGAGAGAAAACCCTAGAGTGAGCAAATCTTAATCGATTGGAGTGATTCAAAAGCCTAAACCACCTAGAATCTTCCCCTCTTTCATGATCCTAGCTTAGTTTGTAGTGGGGAGCATTGTGGAGTGGGATATCCTCCTCCAAAAATTCGGCCCATTGGAGAAATTGAGGTGTTTGAGAGTTTCTACCTCCATGGAAGCTTGAGGAACGCTCACTCCTCTATTGTGTGATCATTGGTGGTAAGTTTCCACTCTCTTTCACATGATTCTTGGAGATTTGCATGAGTTTAGGGTTTATGAATAGTGAATTGGGGGTTTTTATGAAATGTGATTAAATTAGCTATGTTCTAGGAAGAATAGAGTTTAGTGTATGTTATGAGAAATGCTAGGAATGATGATTAATCAGTGAAAATGAGCTTAGATAGTTATATGACTATACTTTGAATATTGCAAGAATATGATACTTGGTTGTGAGTTTTCTTGTAATTATGATCAATGGTTTGGCTTAGTTGATTGATGATTGTGTCCTTGTGATGTCTAGGATTGAGACATTTGGACCAACCGTGAGTGATCAACCATTGGAGCAAGCTATGGAGCTTGATTAGCTCTTTGGAATAGGTGAGCTCATGCTAAGTTAATATGTAGAGTTGATGTGGTAGTAATGGATATAAGTAAATATTCATTGGATAGTATGATTGATGCTATGGCACCTTGGTGTAGGTGTGTAACTTGTAAGTCATTGTTGAAACCAAAGTTGATTGGTTGTTGAACCTGTTGGTGGTGAACAAAGGTTGAACGGAAGCTTTGAGGTAAGCCTTTGGACCTTGGGTGTAATTCCCTTGATTGTTCCACCAAGCCCTGATTGGGTAGTGGTTGTGATAGTGTATATAAATGCAATGAAATAGTGTAATGCTTTGTTATACGTATGTGTATGCATTTGGTGTGGCATAGGATGGTGTTTCCCTATGTTGGTCTGTTGCATGACGATGCGTAAATCATACTTGGTAGTTTAGCTGGCCAGTAGGACTATTTGCATCTGAGTTTCCTTAGGACAACTTGAGAACTCGAGGGATTTCTCCTGGAGATGTTATTGCACTTTGCATAGATATGTATTTACTGCATTATTATTGTTATTGCTATTACACTGATATGGAACTGTGGGGTGGAGAGATGCTCCAAGGACCCCTGGTTTACTGGATATATTCGTATATCTCACCCCGTGTTGTGGGGATCCCATTTCAGGTAAGAATGATGCAGGAGCCACCAGTGGCAAGTGGCCATACTTGGATTAGTAGTGATGCATGAGGATCCTGTATTTTGATATTATACATGTTGTTTTGTAGCTCATATGTATAAGATTGTAATTAATAGACAATTGATAGATGTATGTTCTGTTTATTTGGAATGGACTTAGCCTATGCTCATGCCTTTGGTTATCTCTTTGTTGATGGAGCCAAGGGAGTGATCATAGTGTTTTGTAAGCTAAGTTCCATGAATTGTAATGAACATGATTTGTAATTGATGATTACTTTAAGTTCAATATATGTATGCTCATTAAGTATTGGATTGTTGAACTGGAAACTAAATTAGGTACCTAGTGCTAAATTGGGAAATGTTGAGAAAACAAAGACATCCTGTCCGGTTGACCAATTTTCATACCCAATGTGACGGAATTGGACTTTCATGTCTCTATGGAAGTTGTAGAAATTTCTCTTAGCTTTCCATAGAGACCAAAATGGTGTAATTTGAGTGAGTATAGCTCAAGTTATGAGTGGAAAACCATAGATAGGTTAAATGACCTTGTTTTGGGTCACCCAGCCCTGTGGATGGCGCCTGGGGCGTCAGATTCACGCTTGGGGCGCCAAATTACAGAACCAGACAGTAGCATCCACTCTGAGGGCGCCACTCCCACGCTGGGGGCGCCAACTTTATGTTTTCCCCAATACCTTTAATGCTATATTCATCAAGACAATAAGGTGTTAGTGTGTGACCCATTAGGCCCAACATAGCCATTGACATAAATAGGCTTCGGCCCAACAAGCCCACAACCCATTTAATGACAACATAGAGCACTAGCAATGCTTTGTTGCCCCAGAGCTAATTAGGTTAATGACATGATCATCTTATTGCATATATTTGGTTACCGTATGTATTTCTTTTCGTCTCGGTTACCTTCCCTTTAAACCTAGGGTGAGGAAATGTATCAACCCTTGCGGTTTAGGGTAAGCTTTAATTCGAAATAGGGAATCTTCAATTTATTGACTCTAAAGGCAGATCATCTCATGATCTCTTTTACTATGCATAGATTCCCGAGTCCTGTAAATGTCATCCTGATTTCTCCGGTTTACAGATAACCTAATCCCTTACAGAGATTTGACGAATTCCTTCAGCTTATCACCCTAGGCCTGTGCACTTTCAGGACATGCCCACAAGTATACCTATGAGTCTCCATGTTTCAGGCAGACGAGGTATACAATCAAAACATTCCTTCTAGAACACAGTCTAGGTGACAACTTATGGTCTAAGGAAAGAGATACCCAAATATTAAGAGACTGCTCTAATGATACTTTTGTAAGATTCCCTCAGAGTCTCTTTGTGGGTCTGTTCAGTGCGAGCTATACCTTTATAGGTCCACCCACGACTTTAGCTAAGACATCTCTATATCTGTAGCTCATGAGGTCTTTACCTTGTATCCGAATACAAGTAGATAAGTCGTGCTAGGCTTAGCCGAGATTACTGATCCCCATTCTCAGTGTCTCTAGACTAGGAACATAAAATTAGGAATAAACATCTGATATCCTTAAATCCTCATGATCGTGATCTCATCACAGATACTCAAGAGATACCTATTTTATTCCGATGGGTTTATCCAGTTACTCATATAATATATTAACAATAATATTGAGACAAAATATGAAACAGGATAAAGAGTGCTTATTATTTATTTGCGACAATATAAAAAGGTCCACATATGTCCTAATCTAATCAAAAGATTGTCTCTAGGACATCCATATACTAACACCCACAACCACCATCGGACCAGCGAACCAGCCATCTTCAAATCGAGGAACCCAATTCCATAACCACCGCCGGTCAAACCCATCACCATCCACACTTCACCAATTTTCTTTACAAAACCCACAAGCTCACAACCGACCACCATCACCGAACCGCCCTCCATTAACAGCCACCACAAACCCACATCATCCTCCCTTCACCGATCCACAACTATACAGCCACCACTCCAAATCAGGGGGTACACTGGTCACCTGGTTAGTAGACGCACTTACCATTTAGGTAGATATTTGACAATACCACATGTCAAGTGGGTTTATGTTAGCCGGCTATTTTGATCAAAATGACATGCAAACGTCGGTTGCTGGCTATATGATTTTGGTAGGCAAGCAAGGAAACCGTTAAACCAAACATGGTGATTAAATAATCCCACTTTTCATTTGCCTATCTATCTCATCAAAATCCTCCAACCAAACACACCCTAAAGGAGTCTTAGGCTAAGGCTCCTTTATTGTTCATCTTATTCTCTATTACAAATACCCTCCAAACTCACAGCCATAGCCGAAGACCATACACACCATCCCCCCTTAGCACCTTCTAACTATCTGAGGTTAGACGAAGACCATACACACCATCTCCTTCATATTAACATACTTAGGACCCGTTTGGATGGACTTTTTTTTTTCTCCAAAAGCTATTTTTTTTCTTGAAAAAAAGTACTTTTCAGTTTTAGTTCATTTGGATATCTGCTTTTAAAAAAAACAGAAGTCACAAAAAAAGCCAAAAACTTACTTTTTTCATAAGCTAAAAATTTCAACTTCTAAAAAAAGCAGAAGTCAAAAGCCAAATATTTTTTTCAATAACTAAATATTTTTATAAAAATATAAATAGCTTTAACTTTTGTGAAAAGAACTTTTAAAATAAGAAAGAGATAAAAGTTACTTTTTTTTAAAGAGAAACAAACGGGCTCTTAACCCATTTGGAAACAGATCCGAATCTCATACTCTGATTTAGTTCAATGTCTAAACTAAAGTGTCTAACCTTACACAAATAATTTCCATGCCAGGAGGAGAATGCTATAGGACGCTTACACGAAGAAGTGGCTAAGTTGAAAAACCGATGTCACTGTAATTCACTTTTTCGGCTAGGTCCCACTATCCGAATTTCTGTTCAGTGCTCTTGTCCGTCGAAATAGCAGCACTAAATTTGCAAATAACCTATTGATGTTTGCGAGTGTTATTGATAAATAATTAAATCAATATATGCTTGTAACGTTTCATTTCACTAAATAATGATATTCAATGAAGATCTTAAAATTAATGTAAAGTTCTCATCGAATTATACAATCCCTGAATCTCATTGTCACCATGCTAGTTTTTTAAAAATCCTGAACTTATGAACTCATAATCTAAGAACCTAAGGCATACCGAGAACATGTTGTCAATAACCTGCTTTGTAATTCAAGAAACTGCTTAATAAACTTCATTCAGCATCTATTATCAACTTGTCCTTCTACATGTTAACTGTGATTCAACCCAAGAACTGTAATACATATATTTCAAAGGCTGTGCTTATAAGCTAGAATTGCAGAAAGTACATAATAGGATACGATACTATCCCATAACTGAAGAAGATAAAAAACAACACAGCACTACGGACCCTGAACTGCACAATGATACCATCACAAGCCTCACCTTACATACATATATGTACAAGGTGTTACTTATGATATGTATATTCCCTGTAACCAATCATTTACTGCTGCTATTATGAGTTACTTCTGTTGATTGAAGTCCATGAAGTTAGGGTGGCGCGGCCCATTGAAAGGGTGATCAGAAGGAGGAGGAGGCTGGCCATGCTGTGGCTGCTGTTGTGCCTGCTGGGGCGGAGGATTAGTCAAACGTTGCATGGCAAACTGGGAGGCCAACTGGGAGAACACCCCACCAAAAGAAGGATCACCAGTTATAGCACCCAAATGACTATTTTGTGCCCTAAGGCGCTGAATTTCTTCCCTCAATGCCTCATTGAGATCTACAATTACAGTGTTGCCATGTTAATATTCACATGCTAAATTTAAAAGCAAACAAAAGAATAATCTGCAAGTTGTCAAATTCCAAGCAATAATCTTATTCTGAACTTGAGGAGAGGGCAAACTCCATTGCATAAGGCTCCTCGACTTGCAAGTGTAGGAGTAGGGATCGATTGTATGCAATCTTATCCTTATTTTTTAACAAAGGGACAGTTTCCCTTACTTTATTCGGAACTTGAATATATTTTTAATTATATATATATATAAGGATTCCCCAATTCTTTCATGCTTAATTATGGAAAGGGTAAAATTGACATATGAAGATTCATGCGATACTATTCATACAATAAACAAGTGTAATCATTGAGACAGTTTTATTTATCCAATTCAATATGGTATGATAACGGAGGAAAACACAAGTCCACTTTTTGAGGCAGAAGCAAATATGAAATGAAGCAAACCTTCTCTAAGCTGTGCTTCTTGTTTCAAAGCCTCTAACCGCATTTTGAGCTCCTTATTCTCAGTGGTCAACTCTGTAGTATCTCTCTGCATCATTTGAGACGCTGGTAAGTTTGTTGCCTTTTTTCTTCTTTTGGACATAATGTGTGTATGTAAATTGATCTTAACAAATAATAATAAAAGAGTCATGGTACATAGACAGTAAAGTTTGACTAAATTCAGCCAAAATTTGTTAAAATTCAAGAGTGGTTTTCCGATGAGTTCAACTGGTGGGGCAAAGGGGACCACTCATCTATCGAAGATTCACATGCAAAAGCACAAAATTAAGTTTTGAATATGTAATCTCTACTCTGAATCTTGCTCATAAAACAGACCTGAATAGTGGTGAAAGCAATTTAAACTAAAGGGATCTTGAAAGACAATAGTGTTGGACCAATAAAATCTGTAATCTATATTTCACAGTCACTGTTTTAGTACAGTGTAAGTTACCTTCCTTTAGTGTTATAGCATTAACTAAGAACAGTCATTGCCTATTTTATTTTATCAGAAGAAATTCATAAGAGACGAGGATAATATATCCTATTAGGGGGGGGGGGGGGGGGGGGGGGGGGGGGGGGGTGAGCAATGCATGCCAATAGCCCAATAGTTACTAGTCAAACACAACAAAGGAGCTAAGAAGACCACTATATCCCAAAGTGGCGATAACTATAAGAAATCATCCTTGAGAATTTTGACATTCCTCTCCAACCAAAGTGAACTGTTTAGGGGGTAGAAAGGGATATGTTTCCCTCTAGGGGTAAAGTATGCTGATATAACAATGATCAATGAAGCAAAGATATGAACCTAAGCTAAAAGAAAGTCACCGCAAGCTCGTCTCAGCCGAAGGTTGATAATAAGGGGGAAGTGTTGGGCATGATGGCTCTGTATTTCAACAGTGTAAGAACAAGGAGAACTGGTGTACGAAATGTGCCTCTTCAATGGCAAAAGAGAGGTATATATAGGTGGAAAAAATTCTCCAATGATGAGTCAGAGGAGAGCTGTAACCGTTTCTGCCTTTGTGGGCCCCACTAGGTGTGAGGTAAGCATCTTCACCTGATGCATGAGGTGCGTGTGTATGAGAAGTAAGATTCAGTGTAATGAAACAACATTTATCTCATTTTAAGGATGCAGGGGTATGACCCCTTATATGGGCCTTATTGGCCAGCCCAATAAATTGAGGCTGTGTGACCAGTTCAAAACACAAAAGCAACTGAATCATTGCACACATAGTACACTGTCAAAGAACCTTGCCATCTTTACTCCTCACGAAAACACAAAAATGAAACATGAGAAGTTTCTCTGAACCCATCTGAAAAATCCACGTGTCTTGAAGGATGTGTCATTGGTTACTTCAGTACAGTCCGTTGGTACATAAATTGACAATAATTTTTAAACATGGCACTCCACAAGTTGGCCTTGACTCTTGATGAGAGTAGTACAAGGAGAGGACTGCCTCCAGATTTCGGAGCTAAAAACAAACCAACCAACTTCAACAATTTAAAGCAGTTTCGAAAAAATTGAACACCATAGACTGCAGGCCTGTATTATATTTATATACATATAAATAATGAGATTAAAGTACAGTGTACTACACACTGTAGTACGAGTAGTTAGGAAACTCCTAAACTACAGTTCTAACAAACGACAACCACAACAATGAAGCCTTATCCCACTAAGTGAGGTTGACTACATGGATCATTCAATGCCTCAGGGCAGTATCAAAAACCAAATTCTCATAATGTCCTAGTATAAGCAAATTGCATAGCTGAATCAAGGAAAAGGAGATTGGTCAAAGTTTTATGTTTGCCATCTGCCTAATAAAATTCTCCTTTTTTATCCTCGGTTGGAACAAGCAAATGTTAAGTTTGGCAAAAAAAAATCACGAAATTGACAGAGCTCACAAAACCAACTTGTTCGGAACAAAATTACTTTAATCATGTAGTAAGCAGAGAAGATGTTTAAAGACAGCAGTGCACGACAAAACTAAAGACAGGATGCAACAAGGGAGTTTGATTCTATAATCATGCATAACCCACCCCATCCTTACCACTTGCATTAAAGTTCAAGTGGATTTTTACACAGTATTAACGGGGAAAAATGTCATCTCATCTACACTTATACTTCTCCCTGATAATCTGATGTAATCCTATAACAGTATTCAGCCAAAAAACCTAATTGAGAACATATCATATAACAGATATGTTATATGATAAGCAGTGGTGGAGCCAGCAAAACTACTCAGTTTGTGCCAAAACAATTTAGCTAGTGCCAAACACTAAATTATATCCCTTTCAGGTGCTGCAGCCTAGTTACGATATGTTATATGATACGCAGTGGTGGAGCCAGCAAAACTACTCAGTTTGTGCAAAAACAATTTAGCTAGTGCCAAACACTAAATTATATCCCTTTCAGGTGCTGCAGCCTAGTTACGATATTTACCCACGTCTAAAATGTGGCTAATTTTTGAAAATCAGCTGGTGCCAAGGCACAGGCAGGAGCCAACGTGGCTCCGCCACTGATGATATATTCTACAAAATAAGGACTGGTTTGAGATGATATTTATATTTATAGATAGACATCAAGCAATGGCTATTCAGCATTGAGTTCAACCCTCTGGTTATTAGGTCCCTCATCAGACAAGATATTTGTCCAATAAGAGCAAAATGCAAGGGTAAATTTACATAAGCCTCCTCTGTATTTTTCAAATTTACATAAACATCCCCCTATGAAGGAGGTTTATGAAAATTTATATAAAAATTCAGATGAGGGTGGTGTGGGTTTCAAATGGAGTTTAGTGTAAGTTAAGGGATTGACGATTAAGTTTTCAAAATATAAGGGATAATTGTATAATAAGAACAAAATACAAGGGATGTGATAGAGACTAATTTAATCTAATTTATACAAAACTGTGGACCTCTTTTTTTATAATTTTTCCTTCCATTAAACCATTAAGAAAGAAACTTTTCACTTCTTTTCAACTCATTACAATGAAAAACGTTTACAAATGACAACATTTTTCTTTTAAAGAAAAGGCCATTGATATTAATTATTAAGTGGGTTCCACATAAATTGTTGTGATCACACAACTCACAATCAGCATAAAATAAATCTACATCATTGTTAAAGATGGGGGGCCTCCATCAAACAATAATAAGAACATGTTAGATGTTTATTTATCTAAAGCTAGAATTTAGAAATGTAAAATGAAAATGAAAATGACATACCTGAAGAATGGTAAGCTGTGCAGAGAGATTAGTTGCTTCAGTCTGAAGAGTCTGCACCTTCCTCTCCAACTCATTTGTATAACGAACTTTCCTCTCCTTTGATCTTGCAGCAGATTGCCTATTAGCAAGAATCCTGTAAAACACACAAAACTTTTCAAACTTCAAACCAAAATTTTCTTTCCCAGTTTTTCCTACAATCCAAACAATCCTTTTACATAATTTTATCATTAAACAAACAAAAAATCATCATAAAGCATCAAATAATTCGTAACCACATTATTTTCAGCAGAAACAACTCTGTACCAGAATAAAAGTTGAAAATAACCATTACAACATAAATAAAATCAAATTCATCACCAGAATCACAAACACAAATGCAATTTAAAAGCACGAAAAAATTAACAAAAAATAAATTCTTAAAAAGGGGGGGAAATTTTAAATTATCCATCACAAAATAAAAATAACACATAAAAGTTAGATCAAATTTATGACAAGATCAGAGTTACAGACACAATACAATTCAAATACACCCAGAATTTATTAAGAAAAAAATCCTTAAAAAAAAGGGGAAAAAAATTGAAGTAGCTTATGATGATGATGAAGAACCTTTTAGCTCTCTTGGGATCAATAAGAGAAAGCTCAGCGAGTTTCTCAGGGGCCATAGCTTTCTTCACACCGTCCACCATCGCCATCACCATGGACGAGTCAGCCTCAAACGACGACGTCAAAGACCCATCCATCGAATTGCTATGCCGATGATGACCCACCCTCCTCTCGCCGGAGCCCTTCCCGCTAAGTTTCTCGTCGCCGGCGCCGGCGAATCCGAGTCCATCGAAGAAGTCGGAGTCCACTGACAAGCTCCGGAGGTGGCCGATGGGGGGACCCGACGGCCTAGGCCTCCCACCGGACTCGTCCGAATCAACGGACATCGGAACTCCGCCGCCTCCGCCGGCGGACGGGAGCGGTGAAGGGAGGTTGGAGATGTCGAGGTCGGAAGTGTCGAAGAGGAGAAGGTCGTCGAAGTTGGCGGCGAAGCGAAAGGAGGTGTCGGAGTGAGACCTCCGGTGGTGGGACCCACGCTCCGGCATCCGCTCTATGTCCACCGTCGCCGGCGGCTTTCCGATGAACTTCGGGTCCATCGAAAAGAGAACAAAAGTTTTTCTCTCTTTTTTTTTTTATTTGTTCTTCTTCTTCTTCTTTTTCCCTCAATTCTCTTATGTTTGTGTGTGTTGGTGGTGGTGGTTGCGAGAGAAGAAAATGAGAGAGGGTTCAGGAACAGCAAGTTTCAGGTGATAGTGGGTGCGTTTGTGTTACTGAATAAAAAAGAAAAGAAAAGAAGAACAAAAACAAAAACAGTGCTAACGACAAGGGATTTGACTTTAGTTAGCAGAAGATGAGGGATGTGTGTTTAGTTAATGGTCTTAAGAGCATCATTAGAGTTACGATTAGATGTGTGTGACGGCAATGGGCAAACCGAATGGCTCTGCTAATTATCTTTCTTCTTACCCTTTTTTTTATGTGAGGGTTGAACTCAAAAAGAAAAGATAAACAAGCACTTAATTAGTTGATGTCTTCTCAAAGAAAAGATAAAAGGCACTTAATTAGTGCATACTTATAATGATTGTTTTTAGTAAATGATTAATCTTTTTCAAACTTTAAAAACATTTGGATTAACAAAATTAAACGTAAATTAGGGTTTGTTTAGTGTGATGTATAAGGTCCGACAATATAAGTTTATACTATACATTATGCTATTTTTAGTTATTTAGTATGAGTATCTTAGGGCCTGTTTGGTGTGATGTATAAGACTTCATAGTATAAGCTTATATTATACATTATGACATTTTCAGTTATTTGGTGTGATCATCGTATAGTATAAGCTTATATAACAGAACCTCTTAATACATCAAAATGATGTATAACTTAATTAGGCCCAAGGGGTGGGATTAGGCCTTATAAGGAGTTGATGTATTAATATTGCTTACAAGTACAATTATCAAGAACTAATATATCATTTTAATATTAATATATTAAAATAATTTTTTTAATATATTAATTTTTAAAATATTGCAGAATATTATCTTATACAATACCATATCAAACGCTGGATAATATTAAAATTTAATCAGGTCTTATACAATCAGGTCTTATACTATAGACTTTATCCAATACTATGCACCAAACATGCCCTTATAATATAAGCTTATATAACATAATTTTTTAATCAGGCATAAGAAGGTGAGATTATGCTTGATAAGGGGTTAATATATTAACATCGCTGATAGTGTAATTCTCAATAATTAATATTTTAAAATAAAAAATATTTTTATTTTTATAAAAGTTAATATATTTTTTGGACACACTAATCAATAGATTTTTATAAAAATTAATATGATATATCTGAAAGAATTATATAAAATTTTTATTAAAGAGTATTTTTATTTTATCAGTACTATACAATGCATTATCAAATACTGGATGATATTATATTATTATGTTATATAATACATTGTCAAACACTGAATAGTTTTAAAATTTAATCAATCTTCATACTATCATGTTTCATACTGTCGTACCTTATTATATGTTGTACACGAAACACGCCCTTATTATATTGGGTTATCAGGTATACATGGTATTATGAAAGTAATATATTGGGTCACGAATTAATACTGATTGATGTTATGAAAATTGGATCGGATTGAATGGGCTAACTGGTTCACCCAGAAATCGGATCTCCAATCGCACGAAATCAGTTGTTTAAAATGTTTAGGAGTTGTAACTTGTAAGTGCTAAGAAAAAAAAACTAAGACAAGTGATTTGATACTTCAAACACTAAATCAACTTTGTTTGTTGATCTTGGAGCTTTTAATTTTAATTTATTATATATTATTATTATTATTTAAATTCAATTTAACGGTTCAATCAATCATCCATTAATCTACAATTCGGGCGAAGTTGATCATCGGTTCCAGTTGAATAATATTAATAGTGATAACTCTTCAAAATGGACTCAAACTTGAGTGTTTCTTTCTTATTTCTGCCCCTTAGTTTTTTTTTTTTTTTCCTTCTTCGAGTGTGAATTTTTGGTCTTTAATGCATATTTGGACCTTGAAACACTTAAATTGAGGTCAAGTAGAGGAATTTTCAACCAAACATGCTCTGAAGCCCAAGCCACCGTCATTAGCGTATGAAGTTGCGGCGCTACGCAAGATGTAGCCCGTTAAGTTATTTTTAATCTATCTTTTTCTTGGGCCATTTATAGAATTCTTTCTGGGCTTGGTTTGGAGAGGAAATTTCTGAGTTTTTGTGAGTTTCTAAAGAGTAAGAAGCAAAGGATTCACAAAAATCGAGGAAGAGAATTGAATATGATGAGATTCAAATCTTTTTTTTTCTTCTAAAGTTTCATTTAAATTTGTTATGTAATTTGGAGAAAGTAGGTTATATGTAATTTCGATACACGTCTAACGTGTCAAGTGAAACTTGACTTCAAGTAGCTGAAGTAGCCACGAATAGTGTAGTAGTTCGATTATTGTGTGTAGAAAATATGATGTATTACCATTTTGATTATACGGTGTTATAATTATAAAAAAAAAAAACTATTCTCCATTAAACACTCAACTAGTGAGTGCGGGGTAGAGATAATCCTTGTATGCACTCTTACTTTTATATAGTTGTAAAAAAACTGTTTCTTGAATTCGAACTTATGACATTTTAGTCATGAAAAAATAACTTTATCACTTCTAATTATACGGTGTTATAATTACGAAAGAAAAAAAATTTCGCTGCATATTATAGTACTTAATTAAATCAAGTTAATATGCATAAGTTTCCAAGCTAGTTACGGGCGTTACATAAAAGTCAGAACAATTTCCACAATAATACTTAAAATCCTGTTTGAAGAAATATTCTTAATATTTCATAGAGACAGCAGAATAACCAGCCCAATCAAGGGATGCAAACACAGAATCCTCCTTTCACCTTTGAGAATTCCCTTAGCCAACTTACTTCACAGAGCACTTCTTTTATGCGGGAAAGAAGAGCTTCTTTTCCAAATCCGAGAGGGGTCTTTTAGAAACATAATCTCTAAGCTGCTTGAATTGTTTTTTGAGTTCTGCAATCACACAGTGTCGCCATGTTAATTGCTAAATTAAAAAATAAGCCACCACCAATGCTTCAGTTTAACCATTAATGTCGAGGGGATAAGATATTGTATCTACTTTTTTGTGATGCCTATCTTAGTTACCAATTTCCAACACCAATAGATTTAATCTTAGAAGGAAAGAAAAATGATAAAAGTTAGTTAAGATTTTAATCTAATAGTGTTGGGAAGGAACAGATAGAGTAGGTATAAAAAAAGTAAATAAAATAATATGTCCCAATTTCGAATCCAAATTATAAGTATTCAGCTATATTAAAAAGGGGAATGATATTGTAACAACCAAGTTGTGTTACTACCATGTTACTACCAATCAATCTCACCGTTAAATCGTTTACGTTGATCCAACGGTTATATTTATTTTCATCTTTGTATGGTTATGATCCCCCATATTTAAAGTGAAAGCATTAAATATGAGAAATCATACTCATACAAATGTGGAAATAAATATAAAATATTAAATTTGGAAAATCATGACCATACAAAGATGGAAATAAATATAACCGTTTGATCAACATAAGTGATCTAACGGTGAGATTGATTGGTAGTAACATAGTAGTAACACAACTTGGTTGTTACAATATCCTTCCCCTATTAAAAATTTGGCAAAAAGAGTCTTATTGTCTTTATAATATGGGATACGTTATTTTACCTACTTTATTTTATTTTTCCTGCCACTCTCCAATACTATTAGATCAGAATCTCAACAGGAGAGAGAAATGATAAAGGTAGTTGAAATTCTAATCTAACAACTTTGGAGAGTGATAGACAAAAATAAACAAAAAGAAAAAGAAAATGTAGATAGAATAATATATTCTTTATAATATTATTCAATTAGAACTGATTTGATTGAGTAATCGATAAACAAGCAAAAGAATAATATTCAAGTCATCAAATTTTAAGTGATATTTTTTTTAAAACTTGAATATATATATATATATATATATATATATATATATATATATATATATATATATATATGAGTTAGGATCATTTTACACCAGTGTAAGTTACACTCTTAATCTTGTCCGTTAATCCCACTTATATCTGAGGGCTCAAATTTTTTAGTAATGTGAGCCATTGGATACAAGTGGATCAATGGTCAAGATTGAGTGTAAGACTTCTAACTCTTACACCGGTGTAAGAATATCCTGACCCTATATATATATATATATATATATATATATATATATATATGAAGAAAGTTATATTTACAAACTTTTTGTTTACAAACTGCATTAAATATGATCGAAACTTTTTGTTTACAAACTCTTACAAACTACATTAAGTATGACCGGTCATACTTCAATAAAGAGTATGACGTGTCATACGTAGTGTATTTTGTAAAACAAATTTATAAACGGATTTTTCCCATATATATATATATATATATATATATGTGCGCGCACATTAGGATTCCACAATTGTTTCATGAATAATTTTGGAAAGGGTAAAATTGACACAAATGAAGATTCCTGAAATACTATTCATACAACAAACAAGTGTAATGATTGAGCCTTTTTTATTCATCCAATTCAATATGATACGATGCAGAGGGAAAACACAAGTCCACTTTTTAGTGAATAACCAAATTATGATATGATGCATACCTTCTATAACCTGATCTTTTTGCTCTAAAGCTTGCGTTGCCGCCTGAAATTTCTTTTCCACCTCCTCAGCCTCAGCATCCAATTTTTCTTCTTCTCTCTGTATCATATGAGAAATTAATAATTGTTTAATTATTTATTCTTTTGCACATTATGTATTTGTATGTAAATTGAATTTAAATAACAATAATTAAAGAGTAATACTACATAGAAAAATATTACTGAATTCAACTAAAATTTGTTAAGATACAAGAGTTGTTGTTGGATGAGTTTAGTAGTGGGTACCACTCATCCATCCAAGAGTCATATGCAAAAACAACAATTAAGCTTGGAGTCTCTAATCTCTTACTCGAGTATTGCTCATAAAACTGAATAAATTGCACCATTGCTCCATTTTTTTAATTAGAAGAACTTCCTAAGAGAAGAGGTAAGAAGACAAGAACACATCAATTAATTGAGCAATACAAGCCAATCTCAATATCCTATGAAGAAAGCCCTTTAACATATCAAAGGAATAAGAAGACCACAATATCCCAAAGTAGTGGTAACTATAAGGAGTTACCCTTAAGATTTCTGACATTCCTCTCCAACCAAAGTAACCAGATCATTGCATACAAATAGTACACCGTGAAATAACCATGTCATCTTTACTCCTCATAAAAGCAAAAATTGGGCATATAAGAAGTTTATGTGAATTTCAATCGAAAAATCCATTTTTCCCCAAATACACCAATAAAGTCTTGGTGCTTTACACTGTAAAGCCAAATGCACATAAATCCTAACTACAAGGCACTGTGATTAATTTATGAAGCAATCATGTCATCTATCCATGCATGTCATGAAAGACATGTCATTGGTTACTTCTGTACAGTCAGTTAGTACAAAAATTTGATTGTTTTCGAAAACATGGCTCTCTGTGCCTTGGCCTAAACCCTTAATCAAAGTAGTGTATGTTGGAAATGAAGTTTGTATAAGTTGAAAGTCCCACATTGGTTAAGAATGTACTGAGTGAACACGATTTATTTTGGAAAAGACGTATGCAACAATTGTTTTTAAGGTCTGAAGTTGAGATATAGTGTCAAATTTACTATGGTCTTTTTCCATACCACTTGGACTAAAATTCTATATGAAATGCTATAACCCATCCTACCCTTACCTCTTGTACTAAAATTCCAAGTGCACTTTTTACACAGATGTTTACTAAAAGTCCAATTGTGGAATTGCAGATTTTAGTAAGTTGCATGCATCCACATTACATAGCATTTATGTGGTTGCTATCAAAAGTCTTTCTAACCACAAATAATGTGCCAAAAGTCTTACCAAACAAGAAAAAAGGATAACAGAACTGCATAATTATCAGTCTTCCAGTCCTCTATTTTCTTTGGAGCCAAATTCTTCTTTCTGAATGCTATGCATATGTTCTGTAGACCAAATTCTTCTTTGCTTTCAACTAACTATACCATGTTTGTTAAGGAATCAGTGTTATATACCTTGGACATGCAGGTGTTTTACTTTCGTCAACATGTCATAAACAGTAAACCAAACTAAAGAACATGAAAGCTGCTAGGTTTGGTCTGGTGGTGAGAGATTTGAGTAGGTTATATAAGGTTATGTATTCAATTTCCATTTGTATATAAAAAAAAACTAAAGAACATGTACAGGTAAATAAACGCTTCAGATTGTACCTGATATGACATGACTAGTTTTAAACTTTTAAATATCTTTTGCAGTTCATTTTACAACATTCAGCACTGTAATATCAGTTATAACTTCTTATATGACTGAAACATATGCATCAAGAGCTCTTTCATGCTTATCATAGTAAAAATGAAGTCTATAATTTGTTTCAGATACGGCAGTCACGGGTTTAATGTTTCACAACATTTAATCTGGAGGAAATTTGGCCAAAATCATGCCATATATGGTAGAACACTAATATTTTTGTCTAAATTAAAGATCCAAATTAAGGAATGGTTCGACATGATATTTATAAATAGACATCAACTCATCAAGCAATGGCTATTTAGTATTGAGTTCAATACTCTGGTTATTTGGTTCTTTACAAGACAAGATATTTGTGTAATAAGAGCAAAATATAAGGGAAAATTTGCATAAACATCCCTGAGGAAGGAGATTTATGAACAATTATATAAAAATTCATGTGAGGATGGTGTAAATTTCAAAGGGAGATTACTAGGTTTAGTGTAGGTTAAGATTTTTATGTGTAAATTTTCAGATCAGATTTTTATTAAGAAAGGACAAAATCGGTATAGTGTAGGTTAAGATTACTAGGTTTAGTGTAGGTTAAGATTTCAATGGTTTAGTGTATATTTACTAATCAGATTTTTATTAAATCGGAACAAACTTTTCACATCTTTTCATTTGATGAAATCGAAAAATGTTTAAAATTATATTTTTCAGTTAAACAAAAGACCCTTGATGTGGATTGCATAAATTGTTGTGATCACACAACTCACAAATTAACATAAAATAAATCTACATCATTGTTGAAGATGGGGCCTCCATAAAACACTAATAAGTTATATTTGTTTATTTATGTAAAGCTAGAATTTAAGGATGCAAAATGAAAAGGAAAAGACATACCCGAAGTTTGGCAACACCTGCTTTGAGGTTAGTTATTTCAGTTTGAAGCCTCTGCTTCTTCTTCTTCAGTTCCTTTTCATAACAAATTTCACAATAGAGGTTAGTTTCTTCAATCTGAAGCATCTTCATCTTACCCTTCAACTCATGTGTACAAGTTTCCCTCTCCATTGATGGATCAGCAATTTCCTTATTAGCAACAATTCTGTAAACTCACATTTCAAATTTCAATCCAATATCAGCGCATCAAATCATGATTTCTTTCCCAGTTTTCAAACATTCCTATTATATAATTTTTTTTAAACCAAAAACATGATAAAGCACCATCTAATATGTAACCACATTATTTTTAGTAGAAACAACTCTACACCATAAAAAAAATTTAATATTGTCCATTACAAAACAAAAAACACACATAAAAATTAAATCAAATCTATGACATGATCAAAGTCACAAATGCAGATACAATTTAAATGCACTGAATATTAAAAGAGAGAGAGAGAATTTTAAAATTATCTTTTTGAAATAAAAACACACATCAAAATTAAATAAAATTTATGACAACACAAGAGTCACAAACACAAATATATTTTATCTGCTCTCAAAATCTTATATAGCAACAAGACCATAAATAATCTCTTTTCAATGTAGGATCTCTAAACCAAAGAGGAAAAATAAATCATATTAATTTGTCTCCTAGACATAAAAGAAAGAGTCGAACAGTATTATTCACGTAAAAGGGTATAGGAACATAAGAAGGTAAAGCTTTTAAAGTGAGTTATGGATCCCAAGTTAGACTAGCTCAATATACTAAAATAATTGATTGATTATCAATTGACTAAACCTTTGTTAAGATGAAGTTATCTGTACTGGCTAACTTACTTGACCTATTGGCTAACTTAAATTAAGATAACTTGAATTGGGCCGCCTTTTATTCAAACAATAATGAGCTATCAGGGTTAAGTTATGCTCACTTTGATTATCCTATATTTGACTCCAAACAAAATCTCAGCCTATTTTCAAGGCACTTGTGTACGTAGGTGACGAAAAATAATTCCCAGGTCCCCCTCTCTCTCCTCCTCCTTCCTCTCTCTCCTCCCTTCTCTCTCTGTGGCGATACATTGGTCCAGGAGCACTACATATTTGCTCGTAGGTAATAGGTGTTCATATATGGGTGAAGGAAATTTAATGCATGTAAAAACATATTTTCAATACCTAATCAAATAATTCTAATCATTTCCAAAAGTATAGAGGCAAGATCTTCTTCTAAAGTTATATTTGAGAGATAAAGAAACTTGGAAACCATTACTCTTTTTTTCATTTATGTATGGAATAAATATAACATAATTGCTACAATATATACAAGCATGTATAAAGCTAAAGGATTCACTCTAAGGGAGCCAGAACAAAAAGGAAATATTTATTGAGCGAAGCCAAATTATCTTTTTAAAGGGTGATTGTTTATCATATATTTTAAACCCGAGGGAATAGATAATAAGTTTAATCTTGTGATATGCTCATGGATAACTATGAAAACCGATCTCATACTTGTATTAAAATAAGCAAAATGAACTAGTATACTTCAACCACCTAGCTATCCAGTTGAAGGTGTAACCATTAATTTTCTATAAAAAAAAGAAAGAAAGAAAGAAAAAAAACTACTACAAATAAAACAACTCAACTAATTGTCAATGTGACTCGCCACAAAAAGCACCATAGTGGTTCATTCTTTCACTACATGTTTCCTCCATCAACATAAACCCAAACTTGATCATTTAACAATTTATCTGAACTTGCGTCCTCAGCCCTGTTCTATGGACCGAACCTTGGAGGTCATTTAAGGGGGTCACTCTCCTGCTTTCCTAAAATTAGACTTTTAGACCCTCAATGTAATATCTCGAGCAACGAGGGCGGGGAGTGATCGCCGGTGCGAAAGGGCACAAACAAATAGCGGCACTTGGAAGGCTTCCAACAGGGTACATGAATGAATCAAATCGACACCCGAAAAAGAATGATTCCGAAGACTATGCAGGTATGAGACTGCACAATTGAGGATGGCTTACAAAAATTAATTTTTACTATCTATACTAACAAGATGCATCTACTTTTGGGTAGCCCGGAACGAAAGAACTATATAGTTAAACACGCTTGACTTGTGTAAGAACCCGCACCGTTAATTAAGGAAGTTAATTAATTAATTATGAGAAATTAGGAAATAATTTCATAATTGATCCTAATAATTATGATATGGCTTAAATAATTATGGTAAGTGATTAATAATGCTGAAAGTCGCTTTTCTGACGAAAAGTGCAGATATCGATTCTGCTACTCGGTATAAATGTGTACCGATGAAGTATCCCGGAAAATTATAATAAATGCATGAATATTCCAAGAATAATATGTAGGACTGTGATTTCAAGTTTCAAGTTAAAATAATGAGATCTGGTGCCAGAACTGATATTGGCTATGGAAAAGCGCGCACCGGAAAGGTGCTGGGAAAAATAAAATAAAAATATGATAAATCTTGGAAAAATGAGTAGGTTCAGAATCTCAAATTTGAGATTAAAACGCTAAGCGTAGCTATTATTGTTAATACTGTGTGTTTAATTTTAAGTGAGCTATAAATAGTCACTTTGGCCCAAAACCCTAGGCCATATTCAGCCTCTACGTGAGTTGGTTGCTGATTCTCTCTAGTCTTCTCTTCTGCACTTGAAAGCCATGGCCTTTGCTCATGAAAAGGGACCAAGAAGCAACCTTTGTTGTGAGTCTTCCTCTTGAGAGATGTAACACTGAGCTTGTGAGCATTGTGAGGGAGTTTGTGAAGCATTTCTGAGAGTGTGCTTGCTGTTTGTTGGGGTTTAAGGGACTGTATTTTCTGAGTTGGTTGAGTGGGGCTTGGTTCTTGGCTTCTTGAGCTTCAAGAAGCCACCTTTTGGCATAAAGGGTCAAGCTTGATGATCAAATTCGTATCTTGGTAAAGTCAGAACCATAGTGCTGTGTAGAGGACCCTTAGTGTGTCTCATTTTCGGATTTGTTGGAGCTTGAGGTATACCATGACCACCTCTTTGTCATTTTGATGATTTAAGCTTGTTTAATCTATTAAAAATAGAAACTTTAACTATTTGAGTAAAGGAATGTGTTTCTGGGTTCATAACATGTTAATGAATATCTGTTTAGGGAGTCATTGGACTCCCAATCGCATTTGGATCCTTAAATTTGGGATTATGCAGTTGTCTGTTCGAAATTCTGCAGTCTGTTGGAGAAGTATTCGAATATTTTTCGTGTAGTATTTGAATACTTGTCCTTTGGTAGTCGAATACTCCTTGCTGGAGTATTGGCATACTTTTCTGGGGAAAAAAGTATTCGGATACTTTTGAAGAAGTATTCGAATAATGGAAAGTATTCGAATACAGTGAGTTTTGGTATTCTGATACTGTGGTATTCAGATACTTGGGATGTTGGTATTCAAATACCTTGTGGTATTCGGATACTTTAGTGAAAGTAATCGAATATTTTTTGGAGATAAGGAGTATTCGAATACTCATAGAGGAGTATTCGAATACCTCCTGCAGAAACAACATAAAATGACTTAAAATGAGATGGAAAGCCTTAATCACTTAATGTAACCTTGGTAAATGGTTATTGCTGATTAACTTATGTATAAACAGATTGTGATTGTGCTGTTTGTGGGCTTTGAACTAGTGCGGACTCTTGGCTTGGATTGTTAGCTTGCAAGGTAAGCTTTCGTGTCCTCAGTTTAGCCATTGTATGGTTCCACCATACCCTATGGGGGAATGGTTTATATACATGTTGTATTTACATGCTTTGATAATTGAAAATTCTATTGAGCTTTATGTGCAATTGCTTATAATATGTATGTGTTATTCCACTTTGACAGTAAGCCTGAGTATGTGGCGTCATACAAGACGGTGACACTGTGGATGGGTGCAACTGGCGTCTTGCACTAGTGTGGGTAATAGACGTATTCCTGTATTCTCTGGCCAGTAGATTAGTTATAACACACATGACATGATTATCTGCTGCATTGCACTGCTTTGGAACTTATACTGTTAAACTGTTTTGAACTTATATTGCACATGTAAGTGAGCTTGGGGTGGAAGATCCTTGAGGACCCCTTGACTTACTGAGATTTCTGTTTAGAGATCCTACCCCACGTTTGGGGCGCTTATTTTAGGTTCAGGTAACCCTGGGGTTGAGACCTCTAGCGGTAGAAGGCCGGAGCTTAGATGATATTTCTGCCTATGTTGTTTATGTTTGGATGTTGGATGATATTTGTTGCTGTTAATCTATTAGTTTCATGTTATGGATTTTGAGCTGAGACTCGGTTGATTATGTTGCTATTTGGTGAGCATGGAGATTGTCCATGCCATATTGACTTGAATTTATGTTTTCAGTTTATTCAACTTGTATAATTGTATCTGGATTATGTCCAGACTACGTGTTGTAGATCCGTGACTTAGATACTCACTTATTTATTTATGAGGTATTTCAGTTAGCTGTCTTTTGAAATTTACATACAGGCGATGTTTTGGAGGCGAACCGCCGGGCGAACATGACTATGATGAGAGTCATGTTGGAGGAGATGAGGGTTGGTCCTGCTGTCGGTCAGTTCCCTCCGCCACCACCTCCACCCTAACCACCGCCTCCACCTCCACCTAGTCTGCAGGACGAGAGCCAGAGCCATGTTGAGGGCACTGGTCATACTACTGGGGTGATGGAACCCTATGTGGAGCCTGTTGGGGATCGCGATGTGCTTGACCGTCGGCTTAATGCTTTCTGTAAGCATAAGCCACCTACGTTCGATGGGTCGTATGATCCTATTGCTGCAGCGAGATGGCTACAGACGTTGGACAAGATCTTCCGGGTCATGCAGTGTACTGATCCGCAGAAGCTGATGTTCGCCACATATATGCTGGAAGGCGATGGCCACGAGTGGTGGATGAACACCTCTCATGCCATTGAGATGCAGGGTCATGTTATGACATGGCCATTTTTCGAGGATTGCTTTCTGGGTCGGTACATCCCGTATGATGCGCAAGAGAGGAAACAGGAGAAGTTCGACAGGTTGGTGCAGGGCTCGTTGTCTGTTGACGAGTACCTGGCAAAGTTTAATGAGCTAGTGAAGTTTGCACACTTTCGGATGGCTATGTGTACTCCGACCTTTTTGGCTGCTAAGTTTCGTAGGGGACTTAGTGAGGAGATAGTTGTTCTCCTTGCTAGAGCGGCTTCGAGAGATTTAGGACACTGGTGCAGCAGTGTCGGGACATCGAGGATGTCTGTATTACGAGTAAGGTCAAAAGGGCCAAGATTGCTGATGTAAAGGAAATTGGTGGTTCCACTTCTTGGAAAGACAGAAAGTTTGCTGGAAAGGGCAAAGGGAAGCAGTTTGCGGCTAGGCAGGCGCCTGACCAGTTCAAGAGGACTTCTTCGCAGCAGGGAGGTTTTGCTAGGCCTCCTTCCACTCCTCATTGTTTGGAGTGCGGAAAGGAGCATGCAGGACGTTGTGTTACGGGACAGCTGATCTATTTTCACTGTGGCAAGGAGGGCCACTACTCTAGAGATTGTCCGTCGTCGACGGCGAGAGCTGCAGCAGTTCAGGCAGTTCCATTACAGATGGTTCCCCTTCCACCTACTTTGGCACCTGTAGTGCCACCTGATACCGGGTTGTGTATACTTTGGATTGCCAGCTGTCGTACCGAGCTCCGAACCTTGTTAGAGGTACTATTTCCATTGGTGGAATTGTTGTTGATGCCTTGTTTGATTCCGAGGCTACGCATTCTTTTATTGCTACCTCGATTACTGTGGGGCTTGAGTTTTCCATGTTTATGCTTTCTCCACCGTTGCGGGTGACCACCGCAACCGAAGAGAAGTGTGATTCTACCACTGTACATCGAGATGTCGTGTTTCAGTGGGATGGCCGTGACTACTCGGTAGATCTGATTGGATTGCCGATGGCTAATATGGAAATCATTCTGGACATGGATTGGTTGTCCAGAATTTGTGTGATGATTGACTGTTGTGCCAAGCGTGTGGTGATGTGTCCGTGTGATTCCACAGCCAGTTCTTCGCCATATATTTCATTGTTGCAGGCTAGGAGATCCTTGAGAGCAGGGGCATTCGGTTATGTCATGTTGGGAGGTTTGGTAAGTGGGACACAAGAGGATATCACTGGCATTCCTGTGGTGGGGGAATTCCTCGAGGTGTTTCCTGAGGAGATTCCTAAGTTTCTGCCACAGCGAAAGATAGAGTTCTCCATAGACTTGTTGCCTGGTGTGGGGCCTATTTCATTAGCTCCATATCGGGTGTCGCCACCGGAGTTGGCAGAGCTGAAGAAGCACATTGAGGATCTTTCAGCGAAAGACTTCATTCAACCGAGTGTGTCTCCTTGGGGAGCACCAGTCATCTTTGTGAAGAAGAAGGATGAGACAATGCGATTGTGCACCGACTACAGGCAGCTGAACAAGGTGACGATCAAGAACAAGTATCTTCTTCTGCATATTGATGATTTACTGGATCAGCTCAGGGGTGCTTGTGTGTATTCGAAGATTGATCTCCGGTCCAGATACCATCAGATTAGGGTGAATTCGGAGGATGTCCCTAAGACCGTATTTCATTCGAGATACGGTCACTTTGAGTATTTGGTGATTCCTTTTGGACTCACGAATGCACCCGCAGTGTTCATGGATTACATGAACAGGATTTTCCAGCCATACCTGGATAAGTTTGTGATCGTCTTCATTGACGATATCCTGATTTACTCCAAGACAGAGGAGGAGCATGCTGAGCACTTGAGGATTGTGTTGCAAGTGTTGAAGGAGAAAAAGCTTTATGCTAAGCCTTCCAGATGTGAGTTTTAGCTCAAGTCTGTGAAGTTTCTTGGGTATGTGATTTCTGCTGAGGGAGTTGCAATGGATCCCAACAAGATTGAAGCTGTGCTGGATTGGGAGAGGCCCAAGGCGGTTACTGAAGTGAAGAGTTTCTTGGGTTTGGCAAGTTACTACTGGAGGTTCATCAAGGAATTCTCCACGTTGGTTCTTCCACTGAATCACCTTACCCGGAAGGAGACTCCGTTTGTATGGACTCACGAGTGTGAGGAATGCTTTTAGGAGTTGAAGGAGAGATTGACAATCGCTCCTGTGTTGATCCTTCCTGATCCTGTTGAGCAGTTTGAGCTTTATTGTGATGCTTCTGGAAAGGGGCTAGGCTGTGTGTTGATGCAGACCGGTAGAGTTGTTACTTATGCTTCGAAGTAGTTGAAGCCTCATGAGGAGAACTACCTGACTCACGATTTGGAGTTGGCTGCGATTGTTTTTGCTTTCAAGATTTGGAGGCATTATCTGTTTGGTATGCAGTTCGACGTGTTCAGTGACCACAAGAGTTTGAAGTACTTGTTTGATCAGAAGGAGCTGAACATGAGGCAAAGGAGATGGATGGAATTTTTGAAAACTACGACTTTGAGTTGAAGTATCATCCTGGCAAGGCCAATGTGGTAGCTGATGCTCTGAGTCGAAAATCTGTGAGTCTATCCAGTTTGCCGATTGGTGACTTTGATGTTATCGAGAAGTTTCGAGATCTGACGGTAACATCCTTGTTTGGAGGTGCACTTCTCGAGATAGAGACTGTGAGAGTCAAGAATGAGCTTATGGAGAAGATCCAAGAGGCGTAAGTGCAAAGAGAGTGCCTGGACTACGTGAAGAACGAAGACGGTGTGTCTTGGAATGAGGATGGACTTTTGTTGTTCCAGAAGAGGATTGTGGTTCCTCGAGGTCCTTTGACCGAAGAGGTTGTGGCAGAGGCCCATAAGGGCCAGTTCACGGTTCACCCTGGTGCTAAAAAGATGTATCAGGACCTGAAGATAAATTTCTGGTGGCCGAGTATGAAGAAGGACATAACTGTGTATGTGTCCAAGTGTTTGATTTGCCAGAAAATGAAGATAGAACACCAGAAGCCGTCTGGTAAGCTTCAACCTCTCGAGATTCCGGAATGGAAATGGCAGAGCATTTCCATGGACTTCGTGGTAGGTTTGCCAAAGAGTCGGGTTGGCTGTGACTCTATCTAGGTCATTGTGGAAAGACTGACAAAATCTGCCCATTTTATTCTAGTAAAGGTGAGCTTCACTACTGAGCAGTTGGCCAGACTATATGTTCGTGAGATTGTGAGGCTTCACGGGGTGCCCGAGAGTATCATCAGTGATAGAGACCCGAAGTTCACATCTCGGTTCTGGGAGGCGCTACAGGGAGCTTTTGGTACTCAGTTGAGATTGAGTACAGCCTATCACCCTCACACTGATGGACAGACTGAGCGGACCATCCAGACCTTGGAGGACATGTTGAGGGCTTGCACTTTGGATCAGGGTTCAGCATGGGATAGGTACCTGCCATTGGTGGAGTTTTCGTATAACAACAGTTTCCATGCTAGCCTGGGCATGGCACCCTACGAGGCGATGTATGGTAGGAGGTGTCGGACTCCTACCTGCTGGTCTGAGGTTGGAGAGAAGGAGCTTTTTGGCTTGGACTTCGTCCAAGATACTACCCAGCAGATCCAGATGATCCGAGAGAAACTGAAGCAAGCACAAAATTGCCAGAAGAGCTACTACGATGTCAAGCATCGTCCACTGGAGTTCAGTGAGGGTGAGCACGTGTTTGTGAGACTTTCACTTGTCACCGGTGTTGGTCGGGCCCTCGGAGTAAGGAAGCTGAGCCCGCGTTTCATTTGGTCATACCATATCCTTGGTAAAGTAGGACCTGTTGCCTACCGGCTTGCCTTGCCTCCGAACTTGGCCAACATCCACGACGTGTTTCACATGTCTCAGCTTCGGAAGTACATAGCAGATCCTTCGCACGTGGTGGAACCGGATGATGTGGAAGTTTGTGAGAACTTGAAAACTCCTGTCGGACCACTCAAGATTCTCGATCACGGCAAGAAGAAGTTGAGGAGCAAGATCAGTCCGATGGTCAAAGTGCAGTGGACGGGAAGAACTCCTGAGGAGTGTACTTGGGAGCGAGAGGACAACTTTTCCGGCAGTATCCCGACTTCTGAGACAGGTATGTTTCTGATTTTGATGAAAAAATCCTAAAAAGGTGATTAAAGAAGTTAATTAATTAATTATGAGAAATTAGAAAATAATTCCATAATTGACCATAATAATTATGATATGGCTTAAATAATTATGGTAAGTGATTAATAATTCTGAAAGTCACTTTTCTGACGAAAAGTGCAGATACCGGTTCTGCTACTTGGTATAAATGTGTAACGATGAAGTATCCCGGAAAATTATAATAAGTGCATGAATATTCCTAGAATAATATGCAGGACTGTGATTTTAAGTTTCAAGTTAAAATAATGAGATCTGGTGCCAGAACTAATACTGGCTATGTAAAAGCGCGCACCGGAAAGGTGCTGCAAAAAATAAAATAAAAATATGATAAATCTTGGAAAAATGAGTAAGTTCAGAATCCCAAATTTGAGATTAAAACTCTAAGCGTAGCTATTATTGTTAATACTGAGTGTTTAATTTTAAGGGAGCTATAAATACTCACTTTGGCCCAAAACCCTAGGCCATATTCAGCCTCTACGTAAGTTGGTTGCTGATTCTCTCTAGTCTTTCTCTTCTCCTCTTGAAAGCCTTGGTCTTTGCTCATGAAAAGGGACCAAGAAGCCACCTTTGTTGTGAGTCTTCCTCTTAAGAGTTGTAAACACTGAACTTGTGAGCAATGTTAGGGAGTTTGTGAAGCATTTCTGAGAGTGTGCTTGCTGTTTGTTGGGGTTTAAGGGGCTGTATTTTCTGAGTTAGTTGAGTGGGGCTTGGTTCTTGGCTTCTTGAGCTTCAAGAAGCCACCTTTTGGCATAAAGGGTCAAGCTTGATGATCAAATTTGTATCTTGGTAAAGTCAGAACCATAGTGCTGTGTAGAGGACCCTTAGTGTGTCTCATTTTCGGAGTTGTTGGAGCTTGAGGTATACCATAACCCCCTCTTTGTCATTTTGATGATTTAAGCTTGTTTAATCTATTAAAAATAGAAACTTTAACCATTTGAGTAAAGGAATGTGTTTCTGGGTTCATAACATGTTAATGAATATCTGTTTATGGAGTCATTGGACTCCCAATCGCATTTGGATCCTTAAATTTGGGATTATGAAGTTGTCTGTTCGAAACTCTGCATTCTGTTGGAGAAGTATTCGAATACTTTTCGTGTAGTATTTGAATACTTGTCCTCTGGTAGTCGAATACTCCTTGCTGGAGTATGGGGATACTTTTCTGGGAAGAAAAGTATTCGAATACCTTTGAAGAAGTATTCGAATACAGTGAGTTTTGGTATTCGGATACTGTGGTATTCAGATACTTAGGATGTTGGTATTCGAATACCTTGTGGTTTTCGGATACTTTAGTGAAAGTAATCGAATACTTTCTCGAGACAAGGAGTATTCCAATACTTATCGAGGAGTATTCTAATACCTCCTGCAGAAACAGCATAAAATGACTTAAAACGAGATGGAAAGCCTTAATCACTTAATGTAACTTTGGTAAATGGTTATTGCTAATTAACTACTGTATAAACAGATTGTGATTGTGCTGTTTGTGGGCTTTGAGCTAGTGTGGACTCTTGGCTTGGATTGTTAGCTTGCAAGGTAAGCTTTCGTGTCCTCGGTGTGGTTCCACCATACCCCATAGGGGAATGGTTTATATGCATGCTGTGTTTACATGCTTTGATAATTGAAAATTCTGTTGAGCTTTATGTGCAATTGCTTATAATATGTATGTGTTGTTCTACTTTGACGGTAAGCCTGAGTATGTGGTGTCATACAAGATAGTGACACTGTGGGTGGTGCAAGTGGCGTCTTGCACTAGTGGGGGTAATAGACGTATTCCTGCATTCTCTAGCCAATAGATTAGTTATAACACATATGACATGATTATCTGCTGTATTGCACTGCTTTGGAACTTATATTGTTAAATTGTTTTGAACTTATATTGCACATGTAAGTGAGTGTGGGGTGGAAGATCCTTGAGGACCCCTTGCCTTACTGAGATTTCTGTTTAGAGATCTCACCCCACGTTTGGGGCGCTTATTTCAGGTTCAGGTAACCCTGGGGTTGAGACCTCTAGCGGCAGGAGGCCGGAGCTTAGCTGATATTTCTGCCTATGCTGTTTATGTTTGGTTTCTGGATGATATTTGTTGCTGTTATGTTATTAGTTTCATGTTATGGATTTTGAGCTGAGACTCTGTTGATTATGTTGCTATTTGGTGAGCATGGGGATTGTCCATTGCACATTGACTTGACTTTATGTTTTCAGTTTATTCGACTTGTATAATTGTATCAGGATTATGTCTGGACTACGTGTTGTAGATCCGTGACTTAGATACTCACTTATTTATTTATGAGGTATTTCAGTTAGCTGTCTTTTGCAATTTACATACAGGCGATGGTTTTATGAAAATGATTAAGTAATCAACTTGGCTAATTATAATGACGTCATAATTGAAAATTAAAAGATAATCCACATTTTTAATTAAGCGTGGCTTAATACGATGACATGTTAACAAACCGGGTATACACGGGGTGTTACAACTTGGAGCAATTCTGAGATGGCTGACCCCCTCGGAAGTTTTCCCAGAAAGTGTGCGAGTGAGGATAAAGCATGCTGAAAAGTCTTGTTTTAGTGTGTGGGGATGCTCATTGATCCTGCAAGCGGCCGGGCGTTACACTCAATACAAAAGATCTCTCATTCTTTGCTAGCTCACCTACACATCTAATGGTGTGCAGCCTTGCAGACAGCAACGGAGCCCGCTGGGCAAAACAATTATGGCTCTCTCAAATCATAGGGAATATTTTTCCACCATTATGAATTTCCTTCCGCGATGGAAGAGGTATCTTGATGCATTATTTTTGAGTTTTTATTCTACTAAAATGTAGAGTCACTATGCCTTTTCACCGGGGAGGCCGCGTCGGCAGTGGTGCAGGGGGCAGCGCCCCTGGGCCCGTATAGGCCTGATACTATTATGAGTCTCTGACTTATTGTAATTTTTTTCTTAGTAGTTTGAGCTTGAACCCATGAATAGTTGTTATTAGGGTTTTCTAAATCCTATTTATATTCCTTTATAAATTGAGTGACTTGTATCGAGTGGCGGTGAGGTTAATATAGTACAGACAAGCAAGACGTATCCTACATTAGGTGAACTAGGGTAAATTATTGTGTCAGATCTCTCTTCCATTTCTATTTAATGTTTTCGATTTATGTGTCGATTTTGAATATTTTGTATCAAGAGCTTTGGTTCTATGACTGTGGTTCCTATGACAGATTGAGGTTTCACGATTTATATGTCGACTGGACAATCACGGATCAATGTTAAAAAGTTCGGAGGAAAAGGCTTCGAGTTATGGAAACTAAAGATGATGTCTTTGCTCGTTGATAGGAACATGTGGTACATGATTACAGATAAAACGCCATCAGTAACAACGAAAACTATTGGTAACAGAACGGAAGAGGAAGGCGAGTCGAAGGAGTTGAAGGCATGGACTAGAGACGATTAAAATGTGCGAAGTCTGATCTGGTTATACCTGGCAGATACTGTTCTAGTGAACGTAAAACCTGAGAAGACAATAAATGATCTCCGGACGAAGCTGGAGGTCTCTATCAAAGCAAGTTACTCGTGAACAAGTTATTCCTGTGAAGGAGGCTGTATAATCTGCCAATGAGCGAGGATGATTCTTTCTCTGCTCATTTAAATGAATTTAATAATATTTGTGCACAACTTTCATCTATAGATATCAACCTGGATGAGGAGGATAAAGCCTGCACTTGACTGTGCCCACTGCCAAACTCTTGGGAGCACATCATTGTTTCAATTAGTATTGGCATTAATAAATTTTCGATCGAGATTCTTGTTGCTGCCTTATTATCTGAGGAGATGAGAAGTGTAGGTTCTAAAGATTCCACTAATAAGGATTTGATCATTAGAGGGAAGAGTGTCGACAGATCAAAATATAGAAGAGTAAATAGAGGGGAAGGTCAAAGTCCTGTGATAAATCTAAAGTAAGGTGCAAGCAGGTTGGGCACTTTAGAAGGAATTGCATAAACAAAAGCATATGTCCTGAGAAGCGGGATGATCCACCACCTTCAAGTTCTGGTGCAAAGAAAGAAGATGGAGATAGCAGTGGGGATCTGTACATGGCTATTGACAGTCATAGCAACTACAATGACTGGATCATTGACACTAGAGCATCATTTCATATGACACCGCAAGGGAGTGATTATGCACCTATGAACCATATTGTGGCGGTACAATCAGGATGGGAGATGACACGACTTATGCTATTATAGGGCGTGGGAAGGTAAAGCTGAAGATGAATGACATAACACTCAAGAATCTGTTGGGCATGATGTATATTCCGCGACTTACCAAAAATTCGATCTTTGTTGGTTGTATGGCCGATGCGGGTATTAATTTTAGCAGTGACAAGTATTCTTGCAAGCTGACTCAGGGAGATTTGGTTATTGCAAGAAGATTGCGCCAAGGTAAACTGTGAAAATTGTTGGATAACACAATGTACAGTGGTGAAAACTATATTTTTAAACAGGCAGAGGGGGACACTGATATGTTATGGAATATGAAACTGGGGCATATTGGAGGAAAAAGTCTAGAGACTCTGACATCAAAGATGATGATGGATGGAATTTTGAGCTACTCTAAGAGGTTTGGATTTTGCAAGCATTGCCTGTAAGGGAAGCAAAATCGAGTGTCTTTTCACTCTGTAGGAGGAAAAGCTAAAGGGATTCTATACTTGATTCACAGCGATATGTTTGACTCCACACCCGTAGTCACATGGAAAATCAAGGTATTGTGTTTCTTTTACTGATGATTTTTCAAGATATGTGTGGTTATATTTTTTTGTGCAGCAAGGATGAAGTGTTTGATAAATTATGCGAGTTCAAGGCCTTGGTGGAAAATCAGTTTGACAGAAAGATTAAGGTGTTGAGGACTGACACTAGAGGAAATTTATGTTCAACAAAATTTGATCAATTCTAGCGAGCAATGAGATTGCATGGCAGAAGACTACGCCCTACTCACCTCAACAAAATGGGGTTATAGAGAGGTTAAATCGATCTCTTATGGAGAAAGCACGTATGGTGAGCGGTGCAAGCATGACAGTTGAGTTTTGAGAGAAAGCAATGGCTACTGCCTGTTATTTGAAGAATATATATCCTACGTCGGCCTTAAAGAAGAAGACTTTGTATGAAGCATTATTTAGGAAGAGGCCAGATGTATCATATGTCAGAGTGTTTAGCTGTGAGGCAATTGTGTATGTACCCAAGGAGAAAAGAACCAAGCTTGACAGTAAATCAGATAAGTGCATTTTAATTGGGTACAAAGATGCCATCAAAGGGTACAAGTTGTGGAATCCTGATACTCGAAATGTAACTTACAACAGATATGTCATGTTTAGGGAATTTAAGTCGAATGAGATTTTTGCGAAAGCTCCTAAAGAGCCACAAATTGTGGAGTTAGATGTGGGTTTGAAAGAGGATGCAGTAAACTCATAAGTTGAACTGGAAAGTTCAAATTCTAAAACTGCTGAACATAACATGGTTGAAGATGAAGATTATGAAACTGAGACTGAAGTTAAAGAACCAGTGATGAGGAGGTCCACAAAGGAAAGAAGACCATCTGAGAGGTATACACTTAAAAACTGTATGCTCTACGCGAGTGATGATTGTTATGCCTTGAATGTTACAGGTGATGATCCAATCACTGAAAGAAAATCTAGGAACTTGGAAGATGTCAAACAGTGGGAGGATACCATGAAATATGTTATAAACTCTGATGTAAAATCAAACTTGGAGTTTGAAGAAACTACATGCAGACCGAAAGACAATTTGTTGCAAGTGGATGTTCAAGAAAAAGGTTGGTGCCAATGGGGAGATTAAGCGTTTCAAGGCTTGGTGGTTGCAAAGGGATATTCATAGACATAAGAGGTTGGTTATGGTGAGGTGTTTTCACCTGTTGCAAAGTTAAATTCCATAAGGCTGATTTTGTCTATAGCATCTGCATATGACCTAGAGGTGGAGCAGTTGGATGTGAAGACGACTTTCCTTCATGGTGATTGAGGTTATTCTCATGAAGAAACCAGAGCGGTTCGTAGTAAGAGGAAAATAGCAGCTAGTCTGCAAGCTGACTAAATCTCTATATGGCCTGAATAAGTCCTCAGGATGTGGTAGCTGATGTTCGACACATTTATGGTGAAGCTTGGCATTGATCATTGTTATGTTGATCATTATCTCTACGTGAAAAGGTTAGAAGGTGACTTTGTTATTCTAACTTTGTATGTTGATGACATATTGCTCGTAGGAAATAGTTTGAAGATGATCATCAATGTGAAAGGGGGCCAGCAAAGCATTTTGAAATGAAAGATCTAGGCGCTGTAAATGTGATATTGGGTATGCGAATTAAGATAAAGCATGACAAAGGAAGATTATGGTTGAGTCAGCAGAAGTACATAGAGGATGTTCTGAAGAAATTCAAGATGACTGACTACAAACTTGTGTTGACTCCCATGCCTATTGTTCTAAGTTATCAGCTAACCAGTGTCCCAAGACTAAAGAAGAAAAAGAAAAGATGGCATCAATTCCTTATGTTAGTGTAGTTGGGAGTTTAATGTATGCCATGATTTGTACTCGTCCTGATATTGCTCAAGTGGTGGGAATATTAAACAGGTATATGTCCAAGATAGGAAATGAGCATTGGATGGTGGTGAAGCGTATATTCCGTTATCTTTGTGGTACATCTAACCTTGGGTTATGCTATAAAGGCATGAAGGGCTTGGGAATACACTATTGCAATTGAGATGCTTATGCTTGCTGATTAGGGAGGTGACATTGATAGTAGAAGGTCTACAAGTGGATATGTTGTTTCTTCATTTAGCGGTGCTATAAGTTGGATTAGCATAAGGCAGAGCACGATTGCTTTATCTACTACAGAAGCAGAGTACATGGCCTTAACACATGCTGTCAAGGAAGCTATTTGGTTACAGATGTTGTGCAAAGAGCTTGACTTTGCACAAGGAGAGGTAACAGTTGTGTTTGTGATAACCAGAGCGTCATTTTCTTGTCTAAGAACCTAGGTTTCATGCGAGGACCAAGCATATCGGCATGTAGTATCATTTCATCAGAGATAAGGTTAAGATACGGTGTCAATTTCACTTGCTAGCATTGGGCTAGCTTAGCCCAATGGTGGTTGTTTCCCGCCACGAGCTCCTTCCTGGACCCACCTGACAATGGTATCAGAGTCGGGTTGGGCTCGGGCTAGCCAGGTGTTCGGCTAGGAGGCTGGATGAGTACTTTAGGCCTGAGTACTCAGTTGAGGGGGAGCATATTAATGTGGGTTTCAGACTTGAGGGAAAGATTGTTAAAGATTCAAGTGTGATGAGTCTCACATTGGTTGGTAATGGGTTAAGTAAAGATTATATAAGTGAGAGGATCCATGAACCCATTGTCTTAAGGTTTTGGGTTGAGACATGGTGTCGAATCTACTTGCTAGCATTTGGCTAGCTTAGGCCATTGGTGGTTGTCCCCTACTATGGGCTTCCCCTGGACCCGCTTGACACCTTTTCCCAGCCTATACCTGAGATATACACAGTGACTCTTTTATAGAGCTTTAGTCCATACCACTACATCTAAGAGAATTATTATATTGAGATATTTTTCCCTATCAAGGGAAACAAACCTAACCTCCTTAGTAAACAATTCAACAATGAATAAGGAACACAATAATGTTATTTCCTTCTCTCGCTTCCACCGACTAATTTTATTATCATAAATGATTAACCATATCATTGTCTAATAACTTGTTCTGGGACTATCAATCAATATTGGATTCCTTATAGCTTATCAAATGGAAGTAATGTTCGAATTGCTCAGAGAGAAAAACATTGAGACAGAGGGACAAATAGACAGAGAGAAAATAATATTAGTAAGGAAAGTTCATATGTGTAGTGTCTGAAAAGAGCGCAACATTTAGGAAAATGGAAAGGTTGGGTCTTTATTGAATTTTGTTTTCTCCACATATTTAAGGAAATCTTTTATATTAGGTGGATTTCTTTAAAAAATATAAACAAAATGCCTATAGTCATTATTAATTTTCAATATTCCCAAAAGAAAATTAGGGAGGGTAACATTCTACAAGAGAGAAGTGTGTGGTCTTTAATGAATTTAGTTTTCTCAAAATCTTTAAGTAACTGAGTAGCTTGTTAATAAGATAAAAGTGATAGAGAGAAAATAAGCTTACTATGGATGAAATGTGTTCAGTGATACAAGGGAGGATAATATCCATGAAAACAGAGAGTTGGATTCTTTAATGAATTGGGTTTTCTCATAATCTTAAAAGGATTCATTGTCATCACTTTTCAATATTCCCGATAAATATTTGATAGTACTTGTCATTGCATAGATTCGTTTATAAGAGAGAAAGATAAAGAGTGGGACAAATAATAAATGATGAAATAAAGTAAGTAGGGATGATTCATGTATTTAGTAAAAAATAACGTTTAACAAAAGGGAGAGGTGAGGCCTTTAATGGATTTGATTTTCTTAAAATCTTTAAGTGACTCATTATCATAAATTTTTAATATTTCTAATAAATATTTCACAAAATAAGTAACTTTGTAACTTGTTTACAAGAGCAAAAGAGATAGTAAGAAAAAAACAAAGAGGGAAAAAGTTAGTGAGGTTGATTCATATGTTTAGTAAGATAAAGAAGGGTAACATTCAGGGAAAAGAAAAGGTGCAGTCTTTAATGAATTTGTTTTCTCAAAATCTTTAATTGAATTATTGTCATTACTTATCAATATTCCCAATAAACATTTGATTATATTTGTCAATATTTTAAAACCCGAAAAGTTCATTCACCCAGTCGGGGTTCTGGGTCAATGAGTCATTGGTCCAACCAGTAGGTTACTGGTTCAACAGGTTAAATTGAATTTATATAATACAATATAATACATATAAAATTAAGAGTAATATGACCAACAAGTAGGATTGGTCTGGTGGTAACTTTTGTCTGTGTTTAGCCTTTTACTTTGGGTTTTATCCCCAACGCTGGCAAATGTGAAATATTTTGCACAAATAAGCCAAAATCGGGTTGTCTAATAACCCAGTACCAGCTTGACACCAGTCCAACCCGATTCTGGGCTGGTTTACTGGTTTTTTACTGGGCCAAATGCAATTCTAATCCAATGGTCAGCTCGAATAGATGAGGGCCCCGGGTTACCGAAACCCAAGTCAACCTGGCGGTCTGATTTGGGCTTTAAAACACTGATATTTGTAACTACATAACTTCTTTGTACGAGGGAAAAAGATAGTAAGAGACGAATGCAAAGAGGAAAATAAAAAGTTAGAAAGGGTGGTTTATGTGTATTTCAAAATAAAGAAGGTAATGTTCACAAAAAGACAAAGGTGGGGTCTTTAATTAATTTGGTTTTCTCTAACTCTTCAAGGTTGTCGTCACTTTTCAATAATCCCAATAAACTTTTGACAGTATTAGTAACTGCATAACTTATTTATAATAAAAAAAAGAGATAGAGAAAGACAAAAAGATAGAGAAAAAGAAGAGTAGTAGTAATGGTTCATGTGCTTAGTGAGAGAAAGGAGGGTAACGTTCATGAAAAGACGGAAGTGGGGTCTTTGATGAATTTGGTTTTCTCAAAATCTTCAAGGGACACATTGTCATCTCTTTTCAATATTTCCAATAAGCATTTGACAACATTAGTAACAGTATAACTTATTTACAAGAGAGAAAGAGGTAGAGACAAATACACAGAGAAGAAAGAACGTTAGTAAGGATGGTTTATGTATTTAGTAACAAAAGGGAGGGTAACATTAAAGAAAAATGGAAGGTGGTGTCTTAATAACTTTGCTTTTCTCAAAATCTTCTATGGGTTCATCATCATCACTTTTTAATATTCCTAATGAACATTTGACAATATTAGTAGTTGCATAACTTATTCATAAGAGATAAAGAGATAGAGAAAGAAAAGTACATAAAGAGGAAATAAGGTTAGTAAAGATCATTTGTATGTTTAGTAACCAAGTCTATATGTTACATTGATATCAGATCCAGATTTTACGACATTGAGAGATCCAGTTATTGCCCATCCTTCCCAAAAAACCAGTGCTTAAAGTCCATTTGCTATACATTCATAAATCATGGTAAAATAATTTAAAAGAGATGAATTTTTGGTTTAATTTTTCATATGAATCTCATCCCTGAAATGGTAAAGTTTTGTGAATAAAAGCAAGTAAGAGAAGATATCTACCAATTGATAATCGGTGCAAATATGATAAACCATTTTTCCAACAAAGAGAGACATTTTCATGAAATAAAAAATGATCGGTATATAAATTCAATTAAAGATTATACTAAAAAGGGAACATTTACATACCTTTTGTAGTGTTTATCAGCCATGGATATCAGGAAATGTAAAGGTAAGCTTTTCGCTTCTTGCTCCTTTTGCTGTAGAAATGAGTTTGGGATGTGATTATATGACGTTACAAAAGAATAGAATAGAGAGGAGATTCAACGTCAATATATATTGTAACTCTAATTTTTATCCAAAATGGGCCTTGTATTAGTTAGGCATATACCAAAACATAGTACACTCATATTGGGCCTAAAACTTAATAAACAAGTGATTGTCAACCCATTATAAATATATCAATCGTCATTACTAAGATTATAATATGAGGCAACAAAAATTAGAAACACAACGGTTTTTAGAGTAGTTGTCGCAAACTTTATTATCTTAGAAAAAAATAAATATACCTTTAAAAACATAAAACTCTTGTTCTACATGAAAAAATGTTTAGAAGAAACAAATTGAGTAAAAGTATTAGTCAAGTAGCTTCAATAAATTCGAGATCGATGTATTGAGTTTTAAACTTTTTGAACTTTAGGACACCAAATGGTCCCTTTTGTTGAATGTATAGATGTTTAATATTGTACTTATTCAAAATTCAATTTAACATGCACGATAAGCAATATAGAAAGTGAATTCAGCACAAGATAGTTGTTCACAGTTTCAACGAGTGCTTCAAAACCACTAAAACATACCAAACCTTCTAGTATTTGGCTAACCTCAAATTTTTCTCCGCCAATTTTTAGGCATTAGCCAATTAACATAATCTTTGTGGGGTTTCTCTACCCTTTCCCAAAAATGGATTCAATACAATAGTAGTTTCCAAGTGTGCAATGTTAGCACTAGTATAAGCAATTGATCTCTACCGAATAGTAGCAATTGATCACTATGAGCACTAGTATGAGCAATATGGGAGCAATGTTATCTTTTCTTTCAATTTATATCTTTCTCTTTGAATACATATGTTTCATGTGTAAATGTACCTAGGAAACCTATTTACATAGCCCTTGTATAAAAATATAGTCATTAGAGACAATGCTTGAGATGTAACATCCTTGATTATTAACTGATGAACATTACATACTTACTTTGAACTATATATATATATATATATATATATATATATATATATATATATATATATAAGACTTGGAATGTAAGTCTTATTAACATTGATTTTATTCAAGAATATCAAAGTACAAACCATTATACTAACATTGGGTATTAAGTCCCCCTTTCAAAATATAAATTCTACAACCAAAATATAATTATAGTCTAGTACAGAACTTCACAACTGAATAAAATTGCAAATTTTATTGGCTAATACTTTTGTCTTGCTCACACACAAAGAATCTCATAAACTAAATAAAAATGCAAACTTTATTTTACTCAAGAAATTCAGTTTCTTGACCATCCACATATAAATTCTTTTTGTATAAAAATATGCAGATGCTTCCAAAAAAATCTCATAAAAAGAAATTATATGTCATAGCATACCTTTACTTACCTCGCAAAACATTTGTGAGACCGTTTCTTTGAACCTGATTTTCTTTGTGTTAAATTAACTAGACAAAGTTTTTAATTTTTAAAAGGAAGCCCTACCTTGCATTTAGATTCTTCGGAAATAAATTTGTAAAAATATAAAGGAAATAAATAATTACGACATGCTTTGACTAGAATAATTAAATTATTTGATTGTTCAATAAATAATTAAATCCTTACTTGATTTCAATCCTAATGATATCCAAAATCTTCTTTCAAAAGTTCAAGACTTATTCTTCCTAATGTGATGTAAGATTCTTATGGCCCTCGGTGCCCTGTTTGTGGTGACATCAATTAAGAGACGTACGTGCATTAGTATTGTTAGTTTATTTTATTTTTTCTTAATAATAATGTTGTTAGTTTTAACCCAAACTAATTGGGCTGGTCACTGACAAAATGAAATGTTACAATTCAAATCATGTCATAAATTTTTGGCAAATGTACTTCTGTGGCATTTTTACCATTATGTATAGCAAACTATGTTTCTTACTTCTTCTTCTTTTTTGGTTACGTAAGTATTCTTACTTTTGAGGATAGTATCATACTGGTTAAATTTGGAGATTTGGAATGTACCCAAAAAATTGAGGAGTTAGACTTTATATATGCACATTAGGCTGAAATTTCATCTTCTCAGGATTACACATTGTGTAAAAAATTATCTTTGAAATTGCCAATAAAATAATATAAACATAGAACCCCGCAAGCTTAGGCTAGGGTTTCTTGGTACCCATATATAATCTCACTTATTAGCCATCAGCCGATAAACACATTGTTGCTGCATTGGCTGAGATAAGGTCATTTCTGATAGTGAGAAAATGCTCACACACTAGCAACATTACCCATTAAGGATAATCAGGAAGGTATGCCAAAAGTCAGCTTCAACAAGGAGATTATTTGTGCTAATATGCTGATTAATCCAATTCATTAAGTTGCCTCTGTTCTGCACTACAAGAGGTAACCTTCTATGAAACCAAAACCATGGTGATCTAATATATTCCAAACCACAAAAAGTCTTAGCACTTTTGCATATCCAATTGCGCCTATAATAAGAATATCTAATTTTGAGAATACAACATGTGCATGATTGATAATAACATATTAAATATTTAGTGTGATTTCACAAGAAAATTATTTTTACGAAACGTTAAAAATAGAACTCATAGAGGTTTATAAATGTTAAAAAAATATTATGAATGATTAAGTATACCAGATCTATTTAAAATATATTATACCTCAAGCACGTCTCGTGGAATTGCTATGTATAATAACCAAATAATTGAGTTGAGTATTTAGGAATTATTTAATGATTAAAATAGATTAATAGATAAAAAATCTAATTATTCAAATTATGTTACTTTCGGGGAAAACGTGCAAATAGTGAAAATTTTAAGGTAAAAATACAATTTGACAAAATTACCCGAAACTTAAAAATAATTGAGTAGAAACCACTTGTAAATTTTACCAGACCAAAATCCCAAGTTAAATACACTAAGTTGGTGGTTGAGTGTGTGTGAACCAAAGAGGGTAAATGAGTCTTTACCCATTTAGATATTTCAAACTCAGCCAAATATCCCAACCATACTCTGTCATCAATTTGTTTCATCTTCTCCTAAAGAGCAAAGCCCACTCACCATCCTCAATTTGAAAGCTTTGATTTGAGAGAAAAATCCATTTACCTAAGACCCATTTTCGTGAAACCTCATAAATGGCCATGGAAAGTGGTGTTGAAGCGTGAGAATTCCCTCTTTCTTCTTTGTTTAAAGCTTCTAAGTTAATGGACTATCAACCCTATGGATTTTATGAAGTTTTCATGATGTTAGGTTATGTTAAAATTGGGTTTTTATGGTTTGAGTAGGTAGTTGTTAAAATGAACATGAGTTTCTTTATAAGATATTCTAGGGAGCTGTTCTTGATAAGGAAAAAGCATAGAAACCACCATTTTACTCACTTCAAAATTTTGGTCATGAACAAAGTAGAGTTCTTGTGGTTTAAGACTTGAAAATGGATTTTAATGGTGATTTTATATGTGTTCAATGACGTAGAATTGAGCACCAAGTGGTAGCTTGGTGGAACACCAACCTTTGGAGCACCCCTTTGATCAAGACTAAGTCTCTTGAACCTCTCAAGAATTGGGTAAGTTGTTGAGCTTAAATCCTTAAGCTTGTTGAAAATATAGCTACTAGCATGTGTTTTGTATGTATAGTGTATTATTGATCACACTCACATCCTTGGAATAGGTTAGACTTGTGTGGAAAATTGATAGCTTTGACGTCTTGGTTATAAAAGAAAGCTTGAATAAGGAAAATGCTATAGCATATTGCTCCAAGAGGTAAGCTCTTGGACCTTGAGATTAGTCTCCTTGTTTATTCCACCATACTCCATAGAGTGGTGGTTTTATGATTGATGTATTTTTGAATTAAAATGAGATATAATGCATAATATGATTATATGTTTGTTATAATAGCCCCAGCCTAATTAATTAGTAAATTACATGTAATTAAGTAATTAAGCATGTATTAGTGAGTAAAATTAAGTATAAGGCCTAATTATATAAATTAGGGTCACTTTTGAGGTAAAAAGTGCTGTCAGTTAAAATTATGGGGTAAAAATAACTGTAGACAAAAGTACCCAAAATATAAAAGTAAATTTACAAATATTCCTAGAAAAACATTCCAGACCATAGGGTAAAGTTTGAAAGAAAACAGAGTTGAGTAGATAGATGAGCTCATACCCAGTTAAAGTCACTTAACATATGTTAAGTGACCAAAGCTAATGAAAACACATTCATTTCCTCCTTCTTCCCATCGACAAGCAGAGAATGAGAGGGAGAGAAAACCAAATTGGAGAGCAAACCCTAGGTCCATCATCTCTCAACCGATTTGAGTGATTCAAAAGCCTAAACCACTTAGAATCTTCCTCTCATCCTTAATCCTAGCTTGGTTTTGAGTGGGGAACATTGTGATGTGAAATTTCTCTTCCCAAAATTTCGCCCCCTTTGAAGATTGAAAGGGTTTGGGAGCATTTCACTTCTTTGGGACTTAGGAAGAACTCATTCCATGGTTGTGCAATCATTTGTGGTAAGTTTCCACTCCTTAAGCTTGGTTTTCATGGAGTTTGTATAATGGAGGAAGATGATGAATAGTGTCATTGTGAGTAATATGAGTTTGAGTTTGATTTAAGCTTAAGCCCTTTGTAAAAGTTGTTGTAGATGATAAATAAACGGTAGAAATAAGTTTAGATAGCCATTTAGTTATTGTTCAATATGTGGGAAAATTCATGCTTGGGCTTATGGATGTTCTAGCATTTTGAGCAATTAATGAGTTAGATGATTAATTGTGTCCTTGTGTTGCTAGGATTGAGGCAGGTGGACCAACTTTGAGTGACCACTCATTGGAGCAAGCTTAGGAGCTTGATCAGCCCATTTGGATAGGTAAGCCCATACCAATTTGTGGTGTAGAGTTTTTGTTTTGTTGATGAATATGTGGATATTCATTAACTTGTATTGATTGATTGTGTGACACCTTGGTTTAGGTGTGTATTTTGCAAGCTGTAGCTTGAATTCAAAGTTGATTGGTTGCTTGCAAAACTTGTTGGTGAGCAAAGGTTGAATTAGAACTTTGAGGTAAGCCTTTGGACCTTGGGTGTTAATCCCTTTATTGTTCCACCAAGCCCGGAATGGGTAATGGTTGTTGATAGTGTATGTAAATGCAATAAAGTAGTTTAATGCTTTGTTATACATATGTGTATGCTTTGGGTGTGGCATAGGATGGTGTTTCCCTATGTTTTGTATGTTGCATGAAGATATGTAATTCATACTTGGTAGTTTAGCTGGCCAGTAGGACTATTTTGCATTTGAGTATCCTTAGGACAGCATGAGAGCTCGAGGGATATCTCCTGGAGATGTTTTTACACACTGCATGGATATGTATTTACTGCATTATTTACGGTTATTGTTATTATACTGTGAGTGAACTATGGGGTGGAGAGATGCTCTAAGGACCCCTGGTTTACTGAGATGTATTTATATATCTCACCCCGTGTTGTGGGAACCCCTTTTCAGGTAAAGATGCTGCAGGAGCCTTTCGTGGCAAGTGGCCATACTTGGACTAGTTGATATATGAAGTTTTTGCATCATTTTGGGTTATGCATGCCATTTTGTAGTTCCTATGTATAGGATTGATATTTGAAAGTCATTTGTTATATATATGTCATGCTTTATTTTGAGGGACTTAGCCTATGCTCATCTCCTTTGGTATCTCTTTTGTTGATAGGAGTCAAAGATTTGATCATGGTGTTTTGTATCTAAGTCCCATGATTATGTATTAAAGATTATTGGATATTGTGTAATATTGTGCTTATTGTATATATATATGATGGAAGTTCATGGATGCTTCTTTTGATAAATGTGTACCTTGAAAGAACTAAGAATCATGTATTGGAGTGGTTACATGATGTCAATTAGGTGAAAGAAGACCTTAGGTTGAAAATCCATGTAAAAATAAAGATATCATCTCTTGTTGTCCATTTTTCATATCCTATATGATAGATTTGGACCCTTGTGCCTTAATGGAAGTTGTAGATCTTTTTCTTAGCTTTCTAACAAGACCAAGGTTACGTCATTTGGATAATTATATCTCCAGTTAGGGGCAAAATACTAAGGCTAGGTGTAATCTCCTGAACTTTGGCGCTACTAGCGCCGTGGTGGCGCAAATCGCGCCAAGATACAGTGGGAAAACGCATTTTTCGCGCCATTCAAGCCATTATTGCGACTTTCGCGCCATATGTCTAGAAAGCTACTGTTTCATGGTGCAAATAGCGCCGGTCCCAACGAGTTCAACACTCATTTCGTAGAAAATTCATAACTTGGGCTACGGTGCTCCGATTTGAGCGCTTTGAACCTACGTGTAGATAACGAAAAGATCTATAACATATTGAAACATGAGGACCATATAAGTAATATAAAATTTCGTAGGTAACTAAAAGGTAAAGGTGTTTAGTGTTGAATAACAATAAAAACAAGTTTTTAAGCCTTGGTGGTCTAAGGAGACTACTTGGCACACTATGGTAGCAACATCTGATCTAAATAAAACTTACAATAGGTGTTCCACATATAGTTTAAGTTATAATCCTATTATGGGAATTGTTTTAATTACGAAATTGATTTTAAACAAAAACGTTTATAAATAATAAGGAAAAAGTTTATCCGTACTTTAATTCAATTATTGTGATTGTAACTGCGCTTAATGTCGTACGTAATCTTAACAAACCGGTTCTAGAACGGGGTGTTACATTTGTGTGATGCATAAGATGGAAATTGCCTTGTGTGTTGCGTACTTGATGTGGTTCCCTGGCCAGGAGAATGTTGTTTGATTGATGTCCGGGAATAGGAGCCTGTAGGGACTATTCTCGAAAGTGCCTTGGTAGTGGGAGCCCATACGGATCTCTTTAAAGGTAAAGTGTGGACTTCCCTTAGGACCAGCTGCATGGAACAACTCCTAGTGGTTAAAACCTGAGAAAGGGAGCCTGTAGGGACTCTTCTCGAAAGTGTCATACGAGAATTGAATTGGTTTATAAGATTAAAAAAATATCGTTTCAGGGAATATTCTTTTTCTTTTCGATTATGACGTCATTATCAATTACCAACTTGCTTACTTAATCAATTTCATAAAATATCGCCTGAATGTAAATTGCAATAAGACATCTACTGAAATACCTCAATATAACATATAAAGTGAGTATCTAAATCACAGATCTACATCACGTAGTCCGACAATATCCTGATACATTATTACAACTCCAAATCAAACTAAGACATAAACCAGTCTATGTGTCATGGACAATCCCCATGCTCACCAAATAAGCAGTGTCTCAACAAGGTAAAACATAATCATAAACTGAAGCTAACAACATAAAGCAGCATCCAACATGTCAGCATAAATACAGCAAATCTAACTCAGCTTCGGCCTCCTGCCGCCTGAGGTCTCAACATTACCTGAACCTGAAATAAGTGCCCCAAACGTGGGGTGAGATCTCTAAACTAGAAATCTCAGTAAGACAAGGGGTCCTCAAGGATCTTCTACCCCAAGCTCACTTACATGTACAGTATAAGTTCTAAAAGCATTTATACCAATATCAGTTCCAAAACTATGCAGTACAACAGATATCTATGGCATGTGTGTTATCACTATTCTACTGGCCAGAGAAATGCAGGAATACGTCTATACCTACATGTAGTACAAGGAACACCGCTTGCACCTCACCCACAGCCTCACCATATTGTATGTACTACATACTCAGGCTTACCGTATAGGTGGAACACCACATGCATATCATAAAGGCACTAACATATAACAGCTCAATAGCATTTCCAAAACATCAAAAGCATGTAACACAGCATGCATATAACCATACCCCCATGGGACATGGTGGAACCACAACATGGCTAAACCGAGGACACGAAAGCTTACCTTGCAAGCTCACTATCCAATGCCAAGAGTCCTCACAGCTCAAGTCCAACACACAGCAGATCACAATCTGATTTAGGACCAGCAAGTGTATCAACATGCATAGCTCAAAAGTATTAACATAAAGACTACGTTCTCCTTTAACAATTTACGTCTTAAGGCTTCCAACAAAGCCACAACCCTTAATCACATGATTCTGACTTAGTTTATTAATTACAGAAGTTCAACTTCATCAATCTAGGGTCCACAAACCCCCAATAGCCTACTGTACACACAGCACAGATACTGTTCTTCGAAATCCCAGAATATTCGAATATTCCTCGGGGACATATCCGGATATGCAATATCCGAATACCTCACTGACCATATCCGGATATACAATATGCGGATATCCAGATTCCCATATCCGGATATCCAATATCCGGATATCAAAATCCTCATATCCGGATATCCAATATCCGGATATTTCACGGGCAGATATCTGGATATTTCACGACAGAATGCAGAAACTGCATTTCGTGAAGATATCCTTTAAAGGTCCAACCTTTAACCCTAAAACACGTCCAAGGATCCATTTTTAAGCATAAACAAGTTCACATAGGTGTTGGTTACTTCGTTTTAACCTTTAACATGCAAAGACTTCATCTTTAATGCATTAAAACCCATGATCAAGTGAGGGAACTTACCCAAGGCTCACAAAATAGAAAGGACAGTGCTCTTGGAGCTCACCAACAGCTCCTCAAACTCAGACTATGATGGTGCACGAAAATGGCACACCAAAGGTTGATTCTTTCTTCACAAAGGTTACTCCTTGGTCCCCAAAAATGCAAGAACCAAGCTCCCTCAAGCCAAACCCACAAGTCAGCAGCCCAAACCTCCCTCACACATACCCTTTAACTCAGAAATGGTGCTCTACACACACCCACAAGACATCCCCTTATGTTTTTTATGAAGAAACCAAGAAGAACGGTGACTTCTTGGCTCTCAAAGTGAAGAGGAATGAAGGAACAGCAATGGAGAAGCACTCAACAGCTCAAGGAGGCAGAAACTCACGCACAAGGCTCAAAAAAACTGACCTAGGATCATGTGCCAGCCTATTTATAGGCGGTTTAAGTTTTAATCGTGCAGTATTAGCTCTAATAGCTACGCTTAGCATTTTAACCCCAAACTTTGGATTCTTAACCTACTCAATTTTACAAGAATTTTCATATTTTTATTATATTTTTCTGAGCACCTTTCTGGTACGTGCTTTTCTTAGCCAGTATCAGTTTCTGGCACCAGTTCTCATTATTTGGACTTGAAACTCATTTTACAAGTCCTACATAATATTCTAGTAATTATCATGCACTTAAATTAATTTTCCGGGATACTCTTTTGGTACACATTTATACCGACTAGCAGAACCGGTATCTGCACATTTCTTCCGAAAAGGGACTTTCAGCATTCTAAACCACTTACTACATTTATTAAGTCTCACAAATAATTATTAGGGTCAATTATTGAATCATTTCCTATTTTTGCATAATTAATTAATTAAATTCCTTAATTAACGGTGCAGGTTCTTACCAGGGCCTGATGGCTTGCTAGTTGTATTTTTCCAAAGTCACTGGAAATTTGTGGGGGATTCTGTTTGCAGGTTAATTGTGGATATTTTTTTGGACCCTAGGAAAGTCAAGGAAATCAATAAATCTTTGATTTGTCTTATTCCCAAGAAGGACAGACCAGAAAGTATGAAGGATTTTCGGCCTATAAGTCTTTGTAATGTTGTGTATAAGGTCGTGACTAAGATCATAACAGAAAGATTGAGGGATTTTATGCCTAGGGTGGTGGCTCCTAACTAGTGTAGTTTCATTAAAGGGAGACAGAGTGCAGATAATATTATTATAGCTCAAGAAGTTATGCATTCCATGAAAGAAAAGAAAAAGGGAAAGGATGGATGATGATTAAGGTGGACTTAGAGAAGGCTTATGATCGCCTTAGTTGGAAGTTTATTAAGGATACATTGGAGGACTTGGGACTTCACAAGCATCTGTCAGACTTGATCCTTAATTGCATCTCATCTAGCACAATGAATTTATTGTGGAATGGGGGACTAAACAAAGAGTTTAATCCTCAAAGAGGGATTAGACAAGGAGATCCCATTTCTCCCTATCTTTTTGTTCTGTGTGTGGAGAAATTGGCTCACCTCATCCAACTAGCTGTGGATACTAAAGCCTGGAAGCCTGTTATGGTCAACAAAAATGCCCCTCCCCTATCCCATTTATTTTTTGCTGATGACATTATTCTGTATGCAGAGGATTCCCTGGACCAAGCTTATGTCATTAATCAAGTTCTCAAGTTGTTTTCTGCTGCCTCAGGCCAGAAAGTCAGTGAAGAAAAATCTAGAGTGTGCTTCTCTAGGAATGTGGGCTTCAACAGAGCTAAGGAAATTAGTGATTGTCTTGGAGTGGGTATTACTAGTCATCTGGGAAAGTATCTTGGTGTGAATCTTAATCACAGAAGAGTGTCCAGAAAGTCTTTTAACTATGTGGTTGAAAGGGTGCAGAGTAGGATGTCTTCTTGGAGTCAAGTTTCTTTATCTCTTGCAGGGAAGATCGCATTGGCTAAATCGGTTTTGGAAGCTCTTCCAGCTTATACAATGCAGACTATTGATGTTCCCATTAGTACTTGTAAGGAAGTGGAGAAGCTGATTAGGAGTTTCATTTGGGGTTCAAGTCCTAATAAGAGGAAGGTGCACTTAGTGAGCTGGAACAATGTTTGCAGGATAAAGGAGGAGGGAGGCCTCGGATTGAGGGACCAGAGATTGATTAATAAGGCATATGCTATGAAGATTGGGTATGGGGTGATGACTAATTCTGGTGCTCTATGGGCCAGAATTCTGAGGAGTAAATACAAGGTGGATTCGAGTTTAGTTCCAATGATAAAAGAAGCTAGAAGTAACTCTAATACTTGGAGAGGAGTGTGCAAAAGCTGGAGACGGGTCCAGGAAGGGGTGAGAATACATATTGGCAATGGAAACCAAACAAAATTTTGGTGGGATAAGTGGGTACCTGAAATGGGAAGGCACATTGATAGAATTGTTGAGCCCATCCCGGAGGAAGCTAATAGTTGGTGGGTGATAGATTGTGTAGATAGTGATGGAGACTGGCAGTGGGAGAAGTTCAATAAATTCCTTGATGATGAGGCTGTTATGGCTATCTTTAAAGTTAGCCCTCCTTCTGAGGCAGCTGGGAAGATAAGGTGCTCTGGAATCATTCCTCTACAGGTATTTTTACCATTAAGTCTGCATACAATTCTTTGAATAGTCAGGATATTGTTGAGAGCAGAAATTGGATGCTGGCTTGGGATTAGGAGGGTCCCCAGAGGATAAGGTCATTCCTCTGGTTACTTATTGGGGAAAAGTTGCTTTCCAATGATCAAAGGCTCAGGAGGCATCTTTGTGAGGATGCTAAATGTATTAGGTGCCAATATGTGGTGGAGAATTGTAATCACATATTCAGGGAGTGCAACTGGTCTAGGAATATTTGGCAGTTATGCTTTACAGGTAGGGAGTTTAATCAGTTTTAGGAAGGGGACTTTGTCAATTGGATTGAAAGAAATTTGAGTAGGAAAAAACAGAATAGAGATTGGATGAGGTTTTTTGGGGTTATTTGTTGGTTGATATGGAAGGCAAGGAATAATTTGGTTTTTAATGATGAATGGAAAATTCCTTCAGAGGTTGTGTTTAATGCTCATTCGGTTGTTCAAAATATAACAGTGGCTGAGACTTTATTTTATAAAGCTGGGCTCCTCTTTGATAATAGAAGTGAGAGGAAAATTCAATGGGAAGCTCCACCCCCCAATTGGATTAAGCTTAACTCTGATGGAGCTTGTTCTGAGAAGGGCACCAGACTCAGTTGTGGAGGAGTTGTTCGAAATTGCTATGGGAACTGGGTTTCTGGCTTTTCAAAGAAACTTGGCTGTGGCAATGTGTTGATGGCAGAACTATGGGGAATGCTAATTGGGCTGGAATGGGCTTGGGTGAAAGGCTACCAACAAGTGATGGTGGAAACTGATTCTATGGATGCTCATGAATTAATTCTTCAAGGATGTGTGACTTCACACCCCTGCTATATGATAATGCTCAGGATAAAAGAAATGCTGGAGAAAGACTGGTTGGTCATGTTTATAGAGAAACCAACAGAGTGACTGATTGGTTAGCTGGCCATGCTCCTAGAGTTGATTGGGATACTGTTTGGTATAGCAAACCTCGTGAGGGTTGTAGAGATCTTATGTTGAGAGATTGTAGTGAGAGTAGTGCCCAAGATATTGGATAATTAGTTTGCTTTTCTGTTTAATTTCCTTTCTTGTAAAAATAAAATTAAAAATAGCTAGTCGTTTACGTAAATTAATAGTATTCACGTGTGCCGGCATACTATATATAGAGCAGAAAATTTAGAAACTATATATAAAATCTAGTGAAATTTCACATTTCCCAATCATAGGATCTCTTTATTTTCTCGTTTTGAGGCTTCTTATCTAACTTTTGGTTCTTTAAAGAGCTGGACAAATATGGTAGGATTCTTCATTTGTGATGGTCATGCATTTCTTTGACCACCCAAAAAACAGATGGGAGCGGCTATAAAATTAAGGGTTTTGCATCTATCATTTAACATGACCACAACAACTTTTCTACACACACAACATTTTGTGGGACCCGCAATTTTTGAAACCAAAAAAAAAAAAAACTCTGGCACGCAAAACGAATCTCTATAACATAACATAACCATTTTTCCTATAACATAACTATTATAAAACCCTAAAATTAATGCATTGTTATTGTCACAGGGTACTGACATTCTTGAAAACTTCACGCACCTACCTATCATCTTAAGGTTTTGTGAACAGTGTCTATGATTTAAAAATATTTAATATTTTCTATTAAATATTTTTCTTACATTTTTTTTTAGTTCTTAATATACTAAAGAAAAATTATACTCTTATGTTACATGAGATTCAACTCCCATATTACACTCACATAAAAAGATATGTCTTTCTTTTTCTTCTTCTTCTTTTTTTTTTTAAATTAATGGGCCTCACTTTATTTATCTCACAACATAAGATAACTTCTCTCATACTACATGAGAAAAGTAAAGCTCTATACTAAATGCTTTATTTTCTCTTAGGGGCGGTTGATAGAGGAAAATTGTTTTTACCTAAAAATCATAATTATTGGAAATATGGTGGGAAAGTTATTTTTTTGAAAAAGTTAAAAAAAAAATATTTGATAAACCAAGATATTACCGAAAAAATAATGGGCAAGTTATGATTTTGCTAGCAAAATCATAATACCACCCTCTTGGTGGTATTCTTACTTCAATTTTGCACACAAAATACATTTTCATGCAAATAAATTTTCTAGGCAAATTTTTTCTAAACTCCTACTAGAACATGGTCTCCTTTGAATCCCATCCTCACTTTTCTAGGCAATAAAATAAAACTCTTTACCAAACACCCCTATTTCTTTAACCAATACTCTTAACCAAAATAAGTGTTTCATACATGTCTGCGTCCAATTTTATATAAAGATTTTTTTGTGTACTACAGAAAAAGAAATAAGGAATCTCTAACTTTCAACGGAATGATTTGAAAGGTGAAAGGCCCTTATAATTGGAGCAAATGTCAAAATATATATATTGTGCAAAATTAGCATTTAACTAAGGGATTTGCATTTGTCATTTAACATGACACAACAAACTTTCCTACACAAAACATTTTGTGAGACTCACACTTTTAAAGAAAAAAGAAAAAAAGAAATTACGGCACGCAAAACGAATCTCTATAACATTACACAAACATTTTTTCTACAACATAATTCTTATAAAACTTTTTAACTAATTGTTCATAGAGTTTTCAATTTTTAATGAAATGTTATCTTTCACCGCGTCATTTCTCTTTATTTGAACTTGAACCATCACATTCTCTTCAATCGAGATTTTTGCTTTAAATTTGTGTTTATAACTTTTTTTTTTCTCCAAAGGAGTTAAAACTATAATATAGGACTCCTAATCTTGTATAGCTGTATATATTTAATAGTATTCGTAATTAATTTGATTCTAATTCTTAATTATAGGAATTAATTATAAATAAAATTAATTGATAGGAGACATCAATTCTCTGATTTTAACGTTATTTTTTAGAGTGATTGTGGCTTGATTGAAGCCCGAAATTAGTGGTTTGATTGAAGTCCAAAATTAGTGTATATAATTACCTAGGTACAAAGGAAGAAATACACAAATGAATTATCACTCTAGATATTCCATTATTTAAAGATGTTTGCCCTATTTTCTTGACAAAAAAATAATAATTATAATGACATTTTTTTTTATACTGATCATAATTACTTCTTCGAGATGAGTCAGCCTTTCGGACATCCCAAAAAGCTTCAATTCTTTGACCTAGTTATGAGACTAATTTTGATTTGAGGTTTAGTCACAGTTAAAGTTCTTTACCCCTTCTGAAAGATATATTTTTTGGAAATCCAATCCATATTTTCTCTCCACCTACTCAACCTATGTTATCGATTGAGCTACACCCATTGAGTTATAATAGCAATTTTAGGGTGATTAATAAAACTGTTTTATGTAATAATTAATAAGCCTCATAATCAATCCCTTCTCTATTGTTCTTCATTGTGGAGGTATAATTTATTCTCTGATCATGCTATAAAATAAAGAGCTATAGAGTATAGCTTCATGGCTTCATCCATTGGTTCAATATTTGTGCAAAAATGACAGTGAAATCAAAGCAATTAAATATTTTTAGTATATTGTGTATTTAAAACATTATTTTGGTATCTATGATTCTATATCTTTCTTTTAGGTATGATGTCATACCTACTTGTTAAATATTTATTAATTAAGTTATATTTCAGTTATGAGATTAGATATTTATTATGAAAAATAACTAAATAATAAATAATCATCAAGAATACAAATACATTAAAAAAGGCTATTATTATATTATTTATTATTTATTATTCTTGTAACATGAAATTATCCCTATTCGATATATTAAGGTTACCTTTTTCTAGTGGGGGATTTTCGCAGACTCAAATGTGACATTATAAGAACTCATTAGCAAATTAAACTTATTTAGTAGTGGTAGTATGTTACTATATTCTTTTGTATCTGATGTTTGACAGGAATTCAACTTAACCACGCTATATGTTAATGGATGTCATTATATTATTAGAATCACCTTTACTACTTGTGACTTATACTTTATTATTATTGTGCTTTAATAAGACAAAGTGAGTGGACCTTCTTGAAATCTCCCCCTCATCCATGAAGAAAGTTGGTGACCAAAATAATGGAATTATGTTGGAATGCAAAAACAATGAAAACTCTGGTTTCTGTCTCTGATTGAAGTAGATATTGCATATTGGTGGTGTTCGTGTGGAATGCACACTTCTTCCATTATTTAAATTATCTTATTTCCCCACTTTTGCTTTTCTCACATTGCTTTGTGCTTTCCTCTTCAGCAATCCACTGAATTCTAGCTTAGCATTTGAGCCTTTTTATTTTATGTTTTTTTTTTCTTCATTTACTTCAGTTTCTCAAGTTAAATTAGGTTAGGCAGTTAAACTAATTTGACGGATAATCAAGTTCTGAAAGTAGAGTAGAAAATTTGACTGGGACATAGGTTACATTTTTTTTTGAGAACATATATATGACAATAAAGATTTAATTTTGATTCACTTTGAGCAAAATAGCTTTTTATGTTATCGTTCAATCAAGTAATATATTATATTTAAATAAAAAAATATGCCAACAAATTTTGAAAAGTGAATTTCTTTCAATACAGTGTGAAACTGTGAATATATGAATATTGGATTATCGTGTAACTAAGTATATCAAAACTAAATTCAAACAATATATATAATTTGATAATACACAAGAATTTAAATTAATCGTAAATAGTAATCTTAGTGATTCAAAATATGATTGAGTTGATTATTAGTTTTCAATAGAGAATCTTTAACTAAGCTGACCCAGTTTCCCATGTTACTTACTTGTTCTTTAAAAGGCCATTTTTATTCAATCCTGGATTTATATTGTCACTTTAGTCATGTTATACTTCAATAGCCTATGTATTAAATAAATAAATTCAATAGCCTATTTTGGGGGGTCAACTTTGGTTCTCGTGTAGTTATTTCGTTAAGGGGGACTGCCTCTCAAATCTTTCGGTGACAGCATCTCCCTCTGAGTTTTTCGGAATATGTATTTTAACACTCTCAAAATGGCCTAAGGCGGTGTAACAAGCATGGGATTAGAGCTCTTGGCAATGGATAGATTTTTAAGCACTTTTGTAGTATATATTACATCTCACTTTAATTATAACTCAAGGACTCACCTAACCGCAGAAATGGAGAAGTTGTCAAGAAAATGAGTGTAAATCCAATTAATCAGGTGAATTCATATGTTGAATTCAATTAATTACTCCCCTTAGTTTTGTTAGGATTTAATGGGAGTTATGATGTTTTTACTCCTTTTGTAAGTAACGATATTGGTAATTCATCTGGATAAATATTATACAAATACAAGGCTCAAGTCTAAAGCCTTCACAATGAAGCAAGCTGCAAGACTCTATGACAGCAAGCTTCACTATAATAAATACATGCTGCTATCTTATCTCTTCCACCAAAGCCATGACAGCAAGCTCCTTAATATTATAGCTACATGACAAACAGGCTCCACAATATTAAAGCCTATCTAGCAAAGCTCCTCAACATTAAAGGCAGCATGGCAGCAAGTAACTTCAAGATACTTCATCTTCAAGTATACTTCAGTATTAAGACATCTCCAAGCTGCTCATATCTCCATTATAATAAATACATGTATCAACACTAAGGTACATTATCTTTTCCTACATAATTAAATCTGCTTGAACCATAACTGACTTGAGCGTCGGAGTGTCTTGCAGGTACACCCCCATTGCGTTCCATTGAAGACCCATGGGATAAAGCGGCCCAACTGCAAGATGCTCTGACCCAAGACGATTCCAGGTTGTGTAGAGGAAGATCACATGATCGGCCCAGTTGTAAAGATCTGTTCCGATCAGTAATAATATGCCTATATTTTATATATTCCATTGTTTCCGTTTGGTTACTTGATTGATAATAAAATTTATTTTTAGAAATTAAAAAAAAAAAATCAACTGAAATAGGTGTTAAATAGTAATTAGTCATATACAACTGTTTTCTTTTATATTGAACAATTAGATAAATGGTTAATCTATTAAAAAAATTATTTTATTTCCTTGTAACACTTCTTTATGTTTTGCTTGAAATAGCCTGTCATTGAATGGGCATGCTAAAGATGTAAATGAGTCATCACCCTCGGACAGACGCTCTACTTCTGGTTATTGTGTCTTCTTCGGAGGAAACTTAATCTCATGAAAAAGCAAGAAACAACCTGGTCTGGCCTGACATAGTCTAATATATTTTAAAAAAATAGAGGTTTAGGCTCATTAAAATATCTTTTTAAAAATAAGGTCACGGACCTATTTTGAAAGGTCTGGCCTTTAAGCATTCAAATTTGATCTTTATTTTTTAATAAGATAATAAAAATAAAAATACTACAATACAAAGTTATAAATGACTAAATTTTTTCATATATAAATATGATTTTTAAATATATTAAATATAAATTTAAATATTAAAATGTAATAAATATGAATTTAAATAACTTTATAATACACTAAAATATAAATTTGACTTTTGAATATCAGTATAACTTAAGTATCAATTGTATATATATATTTAACGTAAGAGAGAAAGTTAAGCTTTATTTTTTTAAGTATTATAAAAAATTTAAATAAATAGAATATTATGAAATAAAATTTGTTAAACTATTTCATACTGAGCGTGAGTGTAAATATATTTTCAAAATTTATTTTATAACAAAAATCCAATACAATTCAAATGATTTTAATTTTTTATTGATTTTGACTGAATTAGTAAAATTTTAAATATCCTTAAAACAGGGCCGAAAGTTTTCTAATTTTTTATTTTTCCAATTTTCTTAAAGAACTAAAATAATAATTTATTTTCAATCTTTAATAAATAAGGAGTAAATATACACATGTTAAATAAAAATGATTTACTTTTTTTTTTGGAGGTTATAAAAATGATTTACTAAATGGGTGGAACCTATGTAAATTATTTAAACAATTTGGTAAATAGAATATGGTTTAATTGGTAACTTATGATTTACATAGTGTAATGTGCTATTTTTGAAGGTTTGGTAAGTTTGATAGGATAGGTCAAACTTGTATTTTTTTTAAATAAGTCAAGTCAAAATTATAATTTACTTTCTATCAAGTAAATAAGTTAAATCAGGTTTAAAATATTTTATATAAACATTTAAAGTCTGACTTCACATGCCTCATTTACACTGTTTAAACGTGCTTCTTAATTGTGAATAATGTGATTAATGAGTTTCAACCAAAAATAATAACAATAATAATAATTATTGTGAATAATGAGTATAACGTATAGTATTAAGCTGATCAAAACCAAATGCCTAATATACGATTAGGAGTGTTGACGGGCTGAGCCGAGCCGAGCTTTGGTCTTAAAAGACTAAGCCTGCGTTTAAATGTGTCAGTCAGACCTAGCCTGTTACCTGTTACGAATATAATTATCGGCCTGTGGCCGGTCTTATTTACAAAAAAATAAAAGCCTGATTTGACCTGTTAGCCTGTTTAAAAAAAATTAAGACAACAAAAATTTATCCAAACAGAATATACAATCAACAGCACTAGTAATTCCATAAATATTCATAAATTCAATGTATATCCAAACAACATAATATAGAACAAAATTATTCAAAAAATCTGTTTAACCAACAAAATGGGGTGAAATGGATTGAGGAGAGAGAATGGGCTATTACAAGTAGTATAAAATTATAAAATAAAAATAAAAATTAATATACTAAGTTGGCCTGAGAGGCTCCAAGGCCGTGCTTTTGAATTGGAGACTCAGACCCTTTTATTAAACGAGCTTTTATACAAGTTCAAGCCTTATTCCAATAACCAATTTCAGACATGTAGGTTCAGGCTTTTACGAGCCGAGCCGAAGGCCCCCGTAAGGCCCCTGATTTGTTTACCACCCCTATATACCATGTTACATTTTATTATTGTTTGTTATTTTAAAGGGAGAATTACATTTAACTAAATTACTCAAGATAAACATAGGCTATAGGCTATAGCTTGCATGTTACACTCCCAAATTTATGTGCTTATGATTTAGAGTTATCAACCGACCCACGTATCCTAATAGGAACAAACACTGCCATGACATTCAGCTCAAATTCAGAATCACATGAATTTCCAAAGTTTCCAAATGTAACACGAAATTCTCTCTGCTGTAACTAAAAGAAACAAGATCTCTCAATATAATATACTTTGCCTCCTTATTTTCGCATGTAAAAGAAAGCCTTTACTACGTATGTGGGTTATCAACACCTTTGTCCTTGTTTGAGTCATGCCATATTTATGACTCATGTCATGATGAGCTTCATGTAATGTGTAACCGCCAGAAGTTTATTTCTCATTTGGATCACTTCTTTTCAGGATAAAATAGATAATGAATGGCGAGGCGGTGTTCTTTGTACTATTCATTCCTGTTATAGCATACAACATATGTGCTTATCAAAACCTTCAATTTTTTGGGCTTCCATTCAAAAATTCACTTTGTTTTCTTTATCCTCCCTCCAAATAAATCAATACCCTTATCCTAAACTTAAGTATTTCTGTGATTCAATCATATATATACACTGTTGGTTGGTGAAGCTTCTTATCTGATAAAGTGTCTCCTCTTATGTGATTTGGAACTTTATAAAAGAGGTGATCTTTTTCTATGAACAAAGGCAATGATGATATTACATTTCATAAATATTTTTTTTCTGCAACTTGATTAGAATTGTCTGCTAAATATACTGTTGTTAAGATCTTTGTTAACATTAATTAAGTGGGTGTCACTGGTTTAAACAAAATAGAAATAGTGTTTCTGTTTTCTTTTCCAACTTTCAGATGCTTTTATTTCTGAAAAATGACATCATATCTGCTGATCTGCAAGATTTCCTTTAAAAGTGAGACTCCTAAGTACTGTTTTATGCTGTTTTAGTTTGTTAATGTTTTTTTCCTCTAATAAATTGCATACCCCAAATTTTAGTAGAGTATAGTATAAGAGAAGGAATGTACATATAAAGTATAATAATAACAACAATTAACCTCTCTTGCTCATATTTCATCATGTTCACAGACTAAGTTTTCTAAATTTTTATAAGGGCAAAGGCTCAATAATTTGCAAAACACAAAGTTTGGTTGCAGTAAATAATCTCTCAAAGGACACTTAGTCCTATATATTCTTTTATTATGTTACAATTTGAGTAAACTTCCTTTCAATCATTCCCCTCTTTTTCATACATTCTTTAATAAGTGAGGCAAAATTTACAATACTTTAAGGCCCAATATACAAATTTCTGTATAACTGTTACTGAAGATAATATCTTTTGTCTTTTAATTAGTGGGGTTGCCCCACTTTTGCCTCCAACATAGGCAACTTTCATCCATAAATACCCTTCTTGGTAGCGTGTGTCCTCCACACTTTCTCCATACCCTCTTCTTCTTCTTTCTTCTTTATCATCCTTTATCGATTATCTTTTCCTCAAGTAGCTAACTCTTTCTCATGGCATCAAATCAAACACCCCTTAACCAAGCAAAACTTGACCTTCCAAATAATGACCTTGAGCAACAAGCAACAACTCTAGAGATTGAAACCAAGGACTTTGACTACTCAAAAAGATCTCAATGGCTACGTGCTGCTGTTTTGGGAGCCAATGATGGGTTGGTCTCAACAGCATCTCTAATGATGGGTGTTGGAGCAGTCAAACAAGACATTAAGGCCATGATACTATCAGGGTTTGCAGGGTTGGTAGCAGGGGCTTGTAGCATGGCCATAGGTGAGTTTGTATCTGTGTACTCACAGTTGGACATAGAGGTTGCTCAAAGAAAAAGAGATAAGGAAAGGAGAGGAAGAGAACAAGAAGATGCTGAAGAGAATGAAAATTTGCCAAACCCTTTACAAGCAGCAGCAGCATCAGCTTTAGCCTTTTCTGTTGGTGCAATGGTGCCATTGCTTGCAGCATCTTTTGTAAGGGAATATAAGGTGAGACTTGGAGTGGTTGTGGCTGCAGTGAGCTTTGCTTTGGTGGTCTTTGGTTGGTTAGGTGCAGTGCTTGGTAAGGCACCAGTTTTGAGGTCTTCTTTAAGGGTCTTGCTTGGGGGTTTGGTGGCTATGGCTATTACTTTTGGGCTAACCAAGTTGCTTGGGTCAAGTGGACTTTAGTTAGTTCCTTTTGTAAAGTGTGTTATGCATGAGTGCCATGATACTTATGCAGCTAATCTATATATAATATTTTTCTTTTGGTAACTTATATATACTTTGGGGAAAATGTTTTTATTTTTCTAGCAGAAAATATTTCCCTGCCACATTCATATAAAAATAAGTGGGTTCTATTATAAAGAGAAAAGAAAGAAAACATTAACAGGATCCACTCATTTTTATGTAAGTGAGGCAAAGAATTTTTTCCAAAAGCAAAAACATTAAACTCATGTAGTTTCTACCTTCTCTTCCTCAAGTCCCTCATTTTTTTCTTCTTATAAGAAATGATGAGATGAGACATAAGTATAAGAAAGTTGTTTTGGTGATTTGCATAAGAAGAGGGTAAGGTGTTTCAAAGCCTTTTGTAATTTGAATACATTCAGTGCTATTTATGTATGATAATTAATAAAGCTTGGAGTTTTTTTTTTTTTTTTGTAAATTTGGAGTTTTTCATTTGATGAGCTGAGTGGAGATATAACCATAATTGAATTATGTTGTGTTATTGGATAGAGAAAATTGCACTCAAAGATAGGGCAAAAACAATATCAAGTTAAAAGAACAAAGAAAGAGCCAAAAAATTTATTAAAAAGGATCCACTATTATTGAGGTGGAGGTTCACCAATTTTTTAGCAAGTTATTTGTGTTTTTATTTCTTTTTTCCAATAAAAGAATCATTTTCTATTTTTAAAAGAAGAGGATAGAAACCAAATGATCAATTCCTTTTTTGTACTCTCCCTTGGGAATCCTAAGTAAACACGTTTTTTCTTTTAATTTAATTGGAGGCTACAATAGACAAATAACCTAATTCTATCTCCTAAATTTCATTTGCCCGAAATTTGAAACTTCCAACTTTTATACTCAGCCATTTGGCATAGAAACTAATTTTATACTCAACCTTCGTGAAAATGATTTTAGTCATCATACAAAAAAAAAAATAATAATAAAGAAAAGATAGACATTACTGTTAAGAAGGAAAATGAAAAACACTACGAATGCATAATATCATTGATGTGTCATATTTGTTTCTACTTATATAAGATCGAAAGAGTTTGTAACTTTTGAAAAGAGTTTAAATATCTTTATCATCCGCTTCATATTTAGGATTAGTCTTATAGCCGCATAGAGCCGAAGTTTATGGAAATACCAGAAGGAACCAACTCACCTCAAAAAAATAATTAGGATTAGGTAACTCAAAAAAAAAAAAAAAAATTCATAGCCTTATTTATCCCACTTTTATGGGATTCGCTTTACAGGAAATGCTTTCACTCGTTGAAGCGTTTGGTCTTGTGCAATTCTGAATTGACTTTTTGGAAGAACAATTCTCAAGTACCGTTAAGTTTGAAAAATTACTTGTATACTATTTTTTTTTTTTGTGCAAAAAAATTTATTTATTGCTTTTTTAATAAAAAAATACGAATAAGTAGTCTTTTTAAAATTAATTACGAAAATATAACAGTCAAACACACCCCATAGGGGCGTGACCGGTTGGAGAGAGACACGCCCAATGTTGGGCGTGACCTAAGCGTGACTCACGCCCACATGGGGCGTGACCAAGTTGGAGAGAGACACGCCCAACATTGGGCGTGACCAAGGAGAGAGACACGCCCAATGTTGGGCATGACCGAGAAGAGAGACACGTCCAATGTTGGGCGTGTTTCACCAGGTGCTGCCACGTGTCACAAAAGTCAATAATTTGACCGTAAAACTTTGGAAGTCCATAACTTTTGACTCGGTATCCGAATTAGGTAAAAAAAATTTGATTCCACATAACTTTTCGAGATCTACGTAATGACACCTAATTTGACCTATTTTGTCTCTCACAAAAAAATTTGAATTTACAACAATGATACCATAATTATTAAAAATGACATACATGACTTTGTTACCAAATAATTATTACTAAAAATAATCTAACATTTTTATAATCATGAACAAAAACTTAAAAATCAAAATAAAACGAAAAGCACTCACTTAACTTTTTAATATAAATTATTCGACATTCTGTCACCGACAGATGTTAACTTTTATTAATTATAAATTTCATAAAATTCTTCATTCAAAATTTTAATATATATCTCAATAACATACATAATTAACCTTATCATAACTTACCATAATCATAAGGATCTTTATTATGAATGTTTCTAATCATAACAGTGGTTTTCTGTCCATTAATTTTTGTTTAAACGTTCTTATGGTATCATTATTGTAAATTCAATTTTTTTTTAGAGACAAAATATGCCAAATGAGGTGTCATTACGTAAATCTCGAAAAGTTATGTGGATTTAAAAAAAAATTACCTAATTCGAATACCCGAGTCAAAAGTTATAGACTTCCAAAGTTTTACGGTCAAACTGTTGACTTTTGTGCCACGTGGCAGCACCTGGTGAAACACGCCCAACATTGGGCGTGTCTCTCTCCTCGGTCACGCCCAACATTGGGCGTGTCTCTCTCCAACCGGTCACGTCCCTATGGGGCGTGTTTAACTGCTATATTTTCATAATTAATTTCAAAACGACTACTTATTCGTAATTTTTTATTAAAAAAGCAATAAATTAATTTTTTTGCCTTTTTTTTTTTGATACATTACTTGTATACTATTGAATCGGTAGTTACGTGGTATATTAATGTCTCTTACTTTGACTATATGTTTAATATTATAATTAAGGTTATACACGTTAAATTGTATTGCATAAAAATTTTTTTTCTCCAAAACACTTTGTTCAGTCTAATAAAGAAAGATTGGGTGGTTACTTGAAATCGTTCTTTCTTTGGTGATTGTCTAGGGTACATGAAGGATTGGATCTCCATGTTTTGAGTGGAACAAAAGGTGGTGGTTCACTTGCAAAAACTCTTATGCTCAGTCATTATTTATAAGAGATGGTGTAATAGAAAAGGGAGAAGATCCATACCTAATGACATGATTCCTATACGCATAGGCACTTGTAGAGAACATTCTAGAAGATGTATGGTGCATGTAATTAATAAAACGAATGGTTACTACAAGTGAGGTAGTGTGAATCATGGGAGAGCAGTGGATGGCAGTGTACGGGAGAATTATGGGAATATTGTGGTGCATATTGGATTTTCAAGTGTGATCCCACATTGATTGGTAAAGTGAAATGCATATAAATAAAAAGACTAATCAACCCAATGTTTTAAGATTTTGAGATGTGAAATGGTACCAAATCCACTTGATGCAATTGACCTAACTTAGTTTATTGGTGGTTGTCTCCCGCCACTAACTTCTCTTGGACCCATTTGACAATAATATAAGGGAAAAGAGATTGTCATGTGTATCCGTAGAAAAATAAAATACAATAAGTGAACCATACCCAACAGTGCAGACATTTTGTCTTATAGAGGAACTATGAAAGATGTAAAGGGCCCAAACTGCTAATCCAGAATACACTAAATGATTTGCTTATCTAACGTGGTTAGGCACCTATCTAACAATTATTTAGAATAATATCATGTAGTGGAAGTGAGTCATGTAAAAAGCCCAAATCGTATTATAATATACTTAGGACATGTTTGGTGTGTAGAATACGATAAGGCATAAATTGATAGTATATAAGACCTAATTATATAAATAAGATAATACTATATAGTATTTGATAATATATTGTATAATACTAGATAGTATAAAAATAAATAATTTTTGACAAATATACCCTTTAATAATATATATTATGATATTAATTTTTATAAAAATCTATCGATCAGAATGTCCAAAATATATTAATTTTGTTAGAAATAAAAAATCTTCAATGTTTAAAAAAAATTCATGACTACTATCCCACAAAATTATTTTATTTCAAACTTCTTACACTTTATATTTTTGTCTTTACACTTTATAAATTCAATATGCAGTTTTTTATTCCTTTATTTAAATATTACTAATTATAATAGGGGTTTGCATTTGACATTTAACATGACACAACAAACTTTCCTACACACACAACATTTTGTGAGGTCCACATTTTTTGAAGAAAAAAGAAAAAAAAAGAAATTACGGCACTCAAAACGAATCTCTATAACATTACACAATCACTTTTCCAACAACATAACTCTTATAAAACCCATTATAATATGGGTTTATATTTTCTTATGTTACATAAGAGACCAAATTTTCCTACAGACACATGAATAGTTTCAAAACAGCTTTTTTCTTTTTTCTTTGTTAATTACAAGTGGATCCCACATTGAAAATTGTATCTATAGTTGGAGATATGTTTTCTTATGTGACATAAAAAAACATAAACCCTTATAATATATCATCTTACAAAAATATATATATATTCTTGAAAATATTTAACCGAACTCTTTCAATTATTTTTCTAGGTTTCTTTCAACTTTAGAATCTCAAAATCACCTCACCGCGATTGTCTTCTAATGCGGAACTGTTGTTTGATTTTTGAGAAAATCAGTGTTCCTATGTGTACTTTTATTGATCCTCTATTTAAAGTTCTAATTTTTCTGGGTTTTGTTCATTATTTAGTGAAAAAAAAAAGATTTTGAATTTAGGTCATATTTTTTTTTTCTGTTTTTGTATTTCTTAATAGAAGGATATTTTCCTTCGTTTCCTAGGTAACCAAATGGGGAAGAAGTTTACTTCGTTAATAGGCTTGGAAAATGCTGGGGTTTGTCGTTCAATAGGGAAGGGTTACAATGGAAAAGAGAAAAATGGGAACCTAATACATCAACCCTTTATTAGACATAATCTCACCCGGTTATGCCTGATTAAGTTATATATCATTTTAATTAATAAGAGATTCTGTTGTATAAGTTTATTATACTATACAACGATCACACCAAACAACTAAAAATGTCATAACATATAGTATAAACTAATACTATCAGACCTTAAATATCACACCAAACAAGCTTTTAAATGATTTTCTTATCTAACATGAGTAGGCACCATCAATCAATTGTCAGAAGTATTGTTTCTATATTGTAGTCAAATACAAGTGATGTCTAGTTCCCCTAATGTGTATCTTGACTAACAATAACCAATACTTGTAGGGTTTATGAAATAACTCAGAAGTTGAACTTATACATACCTTGAATGACAGTAAATGATATTTGTAGGATTTATAAATTGACTCGAGATCTAAGATGGCACTTGATATCGTCCTAATGACAAAGTCTTGTGAAAGATTGAATAAAAGTTATCAATATATGTTGGGTCTGTGGCTCGTGATGGACCTGGCTCAAATTAATGGTTGCCCTGATCTCTTATTTATAAGAGATATTTAGATGTTAAGCCATCAAAGTACGCAAAGAGAGAAAAAAGAAAAAAAAAACATGAAGAGAAACGCGCAGGAAAAAGCACAAGTCAGACGAAGATCTCTGAGAAAGAAAACCAATGCCATTGCTGGAAAAAAGAAAATAAAAGAATAGTCTGTAGAGTAAGATTCTCATCCCCTTTACATACAGAAACACTTGTGTGTAGATCCATCCTTTAGAGGGTGAAGTCCTCTGGTTAGTGAGCTAGAGAGAATCTTTTGTAAATCTCATTATTCATAGTGAAAGTTTTATAAATCTTTGTTTTTACTCTTCACATCGAAAAGGTTTTCTATGTTAAAAATTTTGGTGTTCTCTGTTCTCCTTGTCTCTAATTGTTTGTTTTTCAATTTAATGTTCACTAACGCTTCCGCAAGCCGGCCTAAAGACACAATCACAAGACTAGGCTAAAGAGAGTCGGGCTCCGAGACACAACAATATATAGTGAAGAGGTAAACTTTTCTTATGTTCTAGATCATCCATTTTAATCTTACTTTCCTATATTTATGTTCTAGATATTTATTTATTTATTTATTTATTTATTTATTTATTCTTCAATCTTGTCTTATTTTTTATTTCAATTCATAAACGGATCGAACTCAACTAACTTAGGATAACAGTAATATTAATGTCTCATTCTTTCTCCTTCAACTTTTATCTCCCTTGTCACTCCCTTAAATCAAAAGACATATCATATCACTACACCTTCTATCTCCCTTGTCACTCCCTTAAATCAAAAGACATATCATATCACTACACCTTCTGGCTAACATGTAGAAAGGAAATACTAATCTCATGTTGTAAGAAACTAGTATATCATGTTATAGACATAAAATATATGTAGCCCACTCTTTTAAAATAAATAAATAAATAAATAAGCCTCGTATCCTTTGAGTCTATAATATGAAATACTAGTCACCTATAACATAGACTAGTTTTCCCATATGTAGAATGCAACTTTGTCTTTTTCAACGCACAACACTAACACTTGGACAATTTCTTTGCATTGTCCGTTGGTTTCAAAATGTGCCTTTAGGGAAGGGAAAAAAAATCAATTTATTTTGTATTTATGAAAGTTTAATAATCCCTAGAAGAGCAATCTAACCTCCATATCAGAGAATCTTATCGCAGAAATTTCACCTAGGACTTGGCTATCCTTATTCAGATGATCATCCTGTTACCAGAAAATAACTGAGTGGCGCACTGGCAGCAAAGCATAATTGCGCCATGCATGACAAGTAGAATAAACCACGGGAAACAGATAAAGCAACGGCAAGACATGGAAAATATTAACAATTCTGCATAAATGTGCTACCATTTTTTCTTTTTTTCTTTTTTTTTTTAACAATCATGCAGACCCTGTTCTATGATGTTTGTTTGTCATTAGCACTGATAAAACAAGGATGCAGGAACATCAGTAAAAAGAGAGACAATGTGCCACAGCAAAAGGTGTGATAATATTATTACAAATATTCAATTTTCCATATTCAGAACCCGATCACAATACAATCTCAAAAGCAACAGACACTTATTAATAACCCACCAGTAACTAAAATCTTTCTAATCGATGACAATAGCACATTTAAATAGATTTTACAAGTTGGCTTGACAACAAGTATAACATCGCTCTTCCTTGTAACCTTTTGAATGACATGACAAAATCGAAGAGAATGTTACAAGATCCATTCCTTCACATTATAAAACGGCTCTGCACATATTGGAGAAAATTTGGATTCATGACCCCCATACATGTGCCCTGAAGTACAACATCAAAGTAAAACTTGAAAACTTCAACTCTTCTTTCTTTTGGCATTGCTGAACCAATTGTTCTTTACCTGTTACATCCACAAATTCTACAACAAACGACTCACCGTAAATCTCTCAGACTATACTAGGAGGATCCCCTGACCAGCTGCAGACAGCACGGGGCCATCGTGTCCTTACACAGTCTACCAAAGGTGCATGCTGAGAAGGCTCAGGTTTAGAAACTTCGGCATCCTTTCCAGTAGATTCATTTGCACTAGAAGCAGTGGAAACTGTCACATCTGCCATAAATTCCTCAGGTGTCCACCTTGGGGGAACTGAAACTCTCAATTTTGTGAGCCTGGGTCTTTGTAGTGGAGTTTCACCCCTAGAATTTACTTGACTACCATTCAGGTCTGATTTAGCAATCCCATTGAAATGGTACAGATCAAAGACCTTCTTACCCATCAATCCCGATGAATCCTTCAAACCTCCCGAGCTCTTGTCTAGATCCAAAATGACTTGCCAGAACTCACTCCATACAATGAAGCCTGTACTGCAAAGGTGTTCAAGCTTCTCTTGTGGAAGTTTGATATTTGTTTCTCTGAGAACTTGATGGAACCCTTCCACACTAATGAAACCACCACCTCCGCTCTGATCTTGGGCATCAAAAGCTTTCCGAATCTGTGATTCCCTTTCTTCCAGTTCATTTTCATTTTGAACACTGGTATCAAGAGCAAACAGTACTGTGTAATGGGATTCACTGCCAACAACCCATATAGGCCAATTTGGGCGTTTCAAATACTGACCAACCTTGCAGAAATTCAGGGATTCTAGCAGCGTGAGAAATCCAACTTCCACATATTGGGATATACCTTTCAGAAACATTCCCCCTCCTAAATCCATCCTCCCATCAAACACATTAGGGACAGCCTGCCCACAGAGCAGTAAGTTTACAATTTCCTGCAACACAATATTCAACGAAAAAGCAAAATGTCAAACATGTAGCAGAGAATATAAAATGAGCAGAAGTTAAAAGGATAGCAGCATTTTTCAATTATCAATGAGTATATACCTGGGAAGCATGCCCGAAAGGAGCAGTAACCAGAGGTAGGCTAGGATCATCCCTGTCACTTTGAACCAAGTCCTAGAAGAAAGCAAGATATTGCATGCATTACCGAGCCATTTGCAAAAAAAACAATAACCAATGCAAACTAACAGTTATTCTCTTGCATTTATCACACTTAACTGACCATTGTATTACCCAAAATGTAAGGAATATTAGAAGTGACAAACCCATATTTTTTTCGAAGTCAAAGAAATAGAACACAAAAGTTTATTAAAAGCATAAATATCAGAAACTTGGGTTTCTTTGCTATACACATCATTAAACTAACAAAGCCATACTCACAACATTACCTCAGAATTTGAAAGAGATTATGATATGGACACACAAAAGGATCTAGCTCAATCTGAAGCTTACAAGCTAAACACAAGCATTCAACTAGTAGGAAATATGTACACATACTAGGAAAAGACTCCTTAAAGTGAGCTTGTCTCTAAAGTGAGTAAGGGTTATCCACCATTAATTTAAACTAAAATACATCGTGATTTTAACCCAATAAATGATTTAAGGGTAAATCCACTCCTACTGGCCCAATTAGAGACAAGTTCACCTTTGGAGTAGCCTTTTCCTACAGACCGACTTGGCGACTCCCTTTCAAATTGATCAAATACAAAATTTAAGCATAATGAAAACAATAAGACCACACAATTTTATGCATAGGACCACACAATTTTATGGTTTTCAGTAGGAGCTGCAAACCAAATCACAGTCCCCTACTCGTTTTAGTGGAATCGGCTGTATTGGATTACTTCAGATACGTTGCTTCTAACTCTCTTATTATACTGTTCCTTTATGTTTTGTACTGTTCCTGTTCTTTTATTTATGTCAATTTATTGTATCTAATTAATTGTAAGTTAGTTAGCTATGCTGAGTAAGCATAACTAACATGATTTCAATAAGCTTGTTTAGCAAGCTAGCTGTTGCTGAGGTCTAAAAAGATATAGCATCCAGTCTTCTTTTGTATCTTTAACGGACACATAATAATAGATTCAGAAAATGTTCATTCTCTCTCTCTCTCTCTCTCTCTCCCCCTCTCCTCTCTTCCACTTTCTCTCATTTTCTCATAAGATTCTAGGATAGTACTGGACCATCAGCGAAGGACTTGGCCCAAAGAAGGTATTCTGCAATCGTTCTTCCACCTAATTTATATCATGTTACTCTGATCCAAAGACCTTAGTTTGCAGGGGGGGTATTCGAGTACTTACGATGCGTTACTGCTGACTCTCTTATTATACTGTTTGGTGCTGTTTTCCTTTATGCCCTGTACTGTTCCTGTTCTTTTATTTTGTAACATTTTTTTTGGATAACATAGTGAAAATAAGACAGATACAACAAGAAGATTACAGCAACAGTATAAGCTACAGCACTGGCGCGGGAAACTAACTCCCACCAAATCATTCTTCAAGAAAGGCAAGCAATCAGGGGGGGTAGATAGTCCCAGATCTTCAACTACCAGGAATGCTGAAAAGCTTGGGTAGCTAGTCAGCTACACTACTTATAGAAAGTTTGAATGATGGAACCAGTTTTTCCATTAAAACTAAAAGAAAAAAAAAACGTACAATAAATAGACACCAGAAATATTCCAGTGCAACAAATCCCTATAATCAGGGAAAGAGATAAAACTAGAAAACTGAATCCTATTTTAACTAAACAAGAAAAATATCAGAAACAAACTAATCCTAGGAATTTAAATAACAAATAACGAAACAAACTCCTAAGATTAAGGAGGAAAAATAAAACATTCTAGATGCTGAAAACTAGGGATTGCAACACTCCCCCTCAAGTTGGGTGGTAGATGTCCAGCATTCCCAGCTTGGAAATTAGTCCTTCAAATTTAATTCTTGATAAAGACTTGGTTAAGATATCAGCAATCTGGGACCCTGTGGAAATGTGACTTAGATCAATAATATTTGCATCAATTTTTTCCTTGATGAAATTTCTATCAAGTTCAACATGCTTGGTACGGTCATGATGGATTGGATTATTGACAATTCCAATGGTGGCCATGTTATCACAGAAAATCTTCATAGGATCCTTGTATTCGAGGTGTAGCTCCTTTAGGACTCTTAAAATCCACATTCCCTCACAAGTGCCTAAGGACAATGCCCTGTATTCGGCTTCAGCACTGCTTCTGGCTACCACAGACTGTTTTTTACTCCTCCAAGTGACCAAATTTCCCCACACATATGAGCAATAGCCTGTGGTTGATCTTCGATCGATAATGGATCCTGCCCAATCAGCGTCCGTGTAAATCACAATATCACGGCTGGAATTTTTCTTGAAGAACAATCCTTTACCAGGAGTCATCTTTAAGTATCGTAGGATTCTGTAGACGGCTTCCAAGTGCTCTTCATTTGGGCTGTTCATAAATTGACTGACCACACTCACAGGGAAACTAATATCAGGCCTAGTGTGGGCTAAATAAATGAGTTTTCCAACTAGTCTTTGATATCTCTCAGTGTCTACCGAAGCACATTCTTGTTTGAGTCCTATCTTGTAGTTCGCCTCCATTGGTGTATCAGAAGGTTTACATCCCAACATCCCTGTTTCATTCAGCAGATCAAGAGTATATTTTCTTTGAGAAACTGAAATTCCTTCCTTAGTTCTTGCCACTTCCATTCCAAGAAAATATCGTAATTTTCCAAGGTCCTTGACCTCAAATTTGTGAGCTAACGTCTCCTTTAATTGCTTTATCTCATCCTCCCAATTACCAGTAATCACAATATCATCAACATAGACAATTAATATTGTAATTTTCTGATGAGGTGCAGTTTTAACAAACATAGTATGATCAGTTTGACATTGGGAGTACCCTTGATTTTTGACAACTGCAGTAAACTTATCAAACCAAGCCCTTGGAGATTGCTTCAAACCATAAAGGGATTTTAATAATCTACATACCTTTCGAGATCCTTGACCATCTTCCACTCCTTGGGGAATTTCCATGTAAACCTCTTCTTCTAAGTCACCATTTAAGAATGCATTCTTCACATCCATTTGCCAAAGGGGCCAATCTAGGCAAGCAGCAATGGACAAAAGAATTTTAATTGAATTAAATTTTGCTACTGGAGCAAAGGTTTCCTGGTAATCAATGCCCTGTGTCTGAGTGAATCCTTTGGCCACAAGTCTTGCTTTATGGCGATTAATACTCCCATCTTCATTATATTTGATGGTAAAAATCCACTTACAGCCAACCACTGATTTTCCTTGTGGTAAGGTAACTATCTCCCAAGTGCCATTTTTTTTGAGTGCATGCAATTCATCCTGGATAGCAGAACACCATTCAGTAGTCTTAGATGCCTCAAAGTAGGATGTAGGAATGGTTTCCTTGTCAATGTTCTTGACTAGATGCTGCATCCTGGAGGAAAGATTAGCATAGGATATAAAATTACAGATGGAATGACTTGTACATGTCCTTACCCCCTTACGAAGTGCAATTGGCATGTGCAGAGCATCATCAGAACTTGGCAGCAAGGATTCAGTTTGGTCAAGTGCAGGACTAATGGTTTCTTCAGTTGGACCAGGAGCCAAGGTAATCTGTTTGTCAACATGTTCAAGCATCTCAGAAGCTGTTCTGTATTTGGGCCGTCGCGTGTAGACTTGCAGGGGCTGCTGTTCAGGCGGTTTCTGGAGCGGGCCGGAAGAGGATAAGCCATTAGATGAAGTGTCATTTTCCTGAGATTCACCTAAGACCGGTGTAGGGGCTGTTGAAGCAGAGTTTTCTGGAGTATTAGTCACAAACAACCATTCCTTGGAATTAGGGATCTCCCCCTGAATGGCGGTTTGGGAAAAATAAGGCTGATGTTCAAAAAAGGTGACATCTTTAGTAATGTAGAATCGATGTGTGGCTGGACTGAAGCATTTATACCCCTTCTGAGTAGGGGAATAGCCAAGAAAGATGCCCTTAAGAGCCCGAGGATCCAATTTACCACCTTGAGAGTTATGAATGAACACGGTGCAACCAAAAATTTTTGGTGGGAGATTTGGGGTTAAGGTCAATGAAGGGAATGCAGTGAGGAGTGTTTGGTAAGGTGAGGAGAAGTGTAATACCCGAGATGGCATGCGGTTGATAAGGTAAGTGGCTGTAAGAATAGCTTCCCCCAATAATTTTTGGATGTATTTGAGGCAAAGAGTACTTCAAGTAAATGGCGATTTTTTCTCTCAGATACACCATTTTGTTGTGGGGTATTGACACAAGAGCTCTGGTGGATGATGCCATGGTCTTTTAGGTAAGCTGAAAGGTCCAAGTTAAAATAATCACGTGCATTGTCAGATCTAAGGGTAAGGATTTGGGTTTGAAATTGGGCAAGGATCATTTTGTGAAAGACTTTAAAGGTGGATGTGACTTCAGATTTATTGGCTAATAGGTACACCCATGTCATTCGAGTATGATCATCAATAAATGTGACAAACCAACGAGCACCCGTAAGGCTTTTAACAGTTGCAGGTCCCCACACATCACTGTGGATAATGGCAAATGGTTTAGAAGGAACATGCATTTGTAAGGGATAATGAGACCGAGT